>NW_024609815.1:712500-775003 GCF_018296145.1 Oncorhynchus tshawytscha
TCTCCCACTGGGGAGAAGCAATATTCTGTGTACGGGCCTCTCATTTCTTTATGTGGAATACTTCTTAATGTATTCTCCTTACCTTAAAATAATCCCCCTCGTCCTCCCTCCCCTCGTCCTCTCCCCCTCCCCCTGTCCCCCCCAGCTGCACCACCCATCCCGTGGGTTCAGGTTTGGGACAGTCAGAGAGAGCTCTGCAGAGGACTACATGAGGAAGAGTTTCTCTGCTATGCATGACTACATGAGACGTTACAACCAACCCACCACACCAGACGGAGTGGACATGTTAAAGTAAGAGCCACACACAGTCTGTTGGCTAACCAACCAGTTACCCTGGTGTTGTGTTATGCTAAATTATTTCATTTACTCTTAATTCCCCCACGTCTCCAGGCATTTACAGTTTTTCTTAATCGATTTGGCTCAATTCTCGAAAGCAATTTTTTTTTTTTTTTTTTAAATAAGTTAAAATGTCTGAACAATTAGTTTCTTGTTCACACCAGATTTGAATTTCTTATTCATGTAAGCAAATTGCAGGTGTTTTGGGACGTGTGCCAAAGAGGAAGTACAATTGACTGCAATTTGCACAATAACTACATGTACATGACTTGCTGATCAAAACTGACGAGTTGATTCTCAGTGAAATGATCATACTCTTCACAACTTCTAACCATTCTGTCATCGTGTGAGCCGTCACAGTCAAAATGATCCATTCAATGATCAAAATCAGTCAGACGTTCATGTATATTCCATAAATATCTATGACATGGAATGTGTGTGATGTCTGCGAAATGGGCAAAGGACCTGCCAGGTGACATAGTGATGCAATAGGAATCACAATCCTACCAATCAACCAATCAAGTTTGGAAGCATATATATGGAGCACAATCACAACCATTTTTGAACATCACAACCCTGAACAGCAGCTACATGCTCGTGGAAGAGAAATAAGAAGATGTGTAAGAATGTGTGGTGGTGGTGTTAGGGGAAGACATAATAGAGGAAGAGGTAGAAGGCAAAGAGTAAGAGTCCCTGATGAAATCAGAGCCACAATTGTGGACCATGTCATAAACCATGGTGTTACAATTGGAAGAGGCTGGTCAGAGAGTACAGCCTAATGTAAACAGGTCCACAGTGTTATAAACCATGGTGTTATAATGGAAGAGGCTGGTCAGAGAGTACAGCCTAATGTAAACAGGTCCACAGTCTTATAAACCATGGTGTTATAATGGAAGAGGCTGGTCAGAGAGTACAGCCTAATGTAAACAGGTCCACAGTGTTATAAACCATGGTGTTATAATGGAAGAGGCTGGTCAGAGAGTACAGCCTAATGTAAACAGGTCCACAGTCTTATAAACCATGGTGTTATAATGGAAGAGGCTGGTCAGAGAGTACAGCCTAATGTAAACAGGTCCACAGTGTCATAAACCATGGTGTTACAATTGGAAGAGGCTGGTCAGAGAGTCCAGCCTAATGTAAACAGGTCCACAGTCTTATAAACCATGGTGTTACAATGGAAGAGGCTGGTCAGAGAGTACAGCCTAATGTAAACAGGTCCACAGTCTTATAAACCATGGTGTTATAATGGAAGAGGCTGGTCAGAGAGTACAGCCTAATGTAAACAGGTCCACAGTCTTATAAACCATGGTGTTATAATGGAAGAGGCTGGTCAGAGAGTACAGCCTAATGTAAACAGGTCCACAGTCTTATAAATCATGGTGTTATAATGGAAGAGGCTGGTCAGAGAGTACAGCCTAATGTAAACAGGTCCACAGTCTTATAAAATGGTGCAAATGGAAGAGGCTGGTCAGAGAGTACAGCCTAATGTAAACAGGTCCAAAGTCTTATAAACCATGGTGTTATAATGGAAGAGGCTGGTCAGAGAGTACAGCCTATTGTAAAAGGTCCAAGTGTTATAAACCATGGTGTTATGATTGGAATAGGCTGGTCAGTAATACAGTAATAAACAGTCCACAGTGTTATAAAATGGTTAAATGGAAGAGGCTGGTCAAGAGTACAGCCTAATGTAAACAGGTCCACAGTCTTATAAACCATGGTGTTATAATGGAAGAGGCTGGTCAGAGAGTACAGCCTAATGTAAACAGGTCCACAGTCTTATAAACCATGGTGTTATAATGGAAGAGGCTGGTCAGAGCAGTACAGCCTAATGTAAACAGGTCCACAGTGTTATAAACCATGGTGTTATAATGTAAGAGGCTGGTCAGAGAGTACAGCCTAATGTAAACAGGTCCACAGTGTTATAAACCAGGTGTTACAATGGAAGAGGCTGGTCAGAGACTACAGCCTAATGTAAACAGGTCCACAGTGTCATAAACCATGGTGTTACAATGGAAGAGGCTGGTCAGAGAGTTCAGCCTCATGCTGGTCCACAGTCTTATAAACCATGGTGTTATAATGGAAGGGCTGGTCAGAGAGTACAGCCTAATGTAAACAGGTCCACAGTGTTATAAACCATGGTCTTATAATGGAAGAGGCTGGTCAGAGAGTACAGCCTAATGTAAACAGGTCCACAGTGTTATAAACCATGGTGTTATAATGGAAGAGCTGGTCACAGAGTACAGCCTAATGTAAACAGGTCCACAGTCTTATAAATCATGGTGTTATAATGGAAGAGGCTGGTCAGAGCAGCCTAATGTAAACAGGTCCACAGTCTTATAAACCATGGTGTTATAATGGAAGAGGCTGGTCAGAGTACAGCCTAATGTAAACAGGTCCACAGTGTTATAAACCATGGTGTTATAATGGAAGAGGCTGGTCAGAGAGTACAGCCTAATGTTAACAGGCACAGTGTTATAAACCATGGTGTTATAATGGAAGAGGCTGGTCAGAGAGTACAGCCTAATGTAAACAGGTCCACAGTGTTATAAATTGTGCAAACATACCGTAGGGAAAACAGGTAAACATGTACTTTACGGCATCTCATTCACAACAATACAGCAACTATTGTAAAGGTAAATGAGAATCACAATATGTATGAGGAATATACAGTAATACAGTAATACAGCACAATTTGAATGGAATATACTATCTGTAACATGATCTCTGTGAATCCTACATGTCATATATAGGACTGCACAACGACCTCATGCTGGTGACAGAGCAGCTCTACATGTCATATATAAGACTGCACTACGACCTCATGCTGGTGGCAGAGCAGCTCTACATGTCATATATAGGACTGCACAACGACCTCATGCTTGTGGCAGAGCAGCTCTACATGTCATATATAGGACTGCACAACGACCTCATGCTGGTGACAGAGCAGCTCTACATGTCATATATAAGACTGCACTACGACCTCATGCTAGTGACAGAGCAGCTCTACATGTCATATATAGGACTGCACAACGACCTCATGCTGGTGGCAGAGCAGCTCTACATGTCCATATAGGACTGCACAACGACCTCATGCTGATGGCAGAGCAGCTCTACATGTCATATATAGGACTGCACAATGACCTCATGCTGATGGCAGAGCAGCTCTACATGTCCATATAGGAGCTGTGGTACAGTATGTTCATGACTGCTCAATGACCTCATGCTTGTGGCAGAGCAGCTCTACTTGTCATATATAGGACTGCACAATGACCTCATGCTGATGGCAGAGCAGCTCTACTTGTCATATATAGGACTGCACAACGACCTCATGCTGATGGCAGAGCAGCTCTACATGTCATATATAGGACTGCACAACGACCTCATGCTGATGGCAGAGCAGCTCTACATGTCATATCCATAGGACTGCACAACGACCTCATGCTGATGGCAGAGCAGCTCTACATGTCATATATAGGACTGCACAACGACCTCATGCTTGTGGCAGAGCAGCTCTACATGTCATATATAGGACTGCACAACGACCTCATGCTTGTGGCAGAGCAGCAGTATTCAGCCATCAGCAAGAACAAGACATTTGCAACATGGTCATTGCCAACAATTCCATCAGGCTAAAAGAGAGATCCAAAGTACAATCAAATGACAGTATCTTTGCAAATATCAATTCTGTCAGCATTTCCACTATAGACAGATTTTTGAAGAAAAAAAATGACTATGAAACAACTGTACAAGGTGCCATTTGAGAGGAATAGTGACCGAGTGAAGGAGCTGCGGTGCCAGTATGTTCAGGTAGGAGCTGTGGTACCAGTATGTCCAGTTAGGAGCTGTGGTACCAGTATGTTCATGTAGGAGCTGTGGTACCAGTATGTCCAGGTAGGAGCTGTGGTACCAGTATGTCCAGGTAGGAGCTTTGGTACCAGTATGTCCAGGTAGGAGCTGTGGTACCAGTATGTCCAGGTAGGAGCTGTGGTACCAGTATGTCCAGGTAGGAGCTGTGGTACCAGTATGTTCAGGTAGGAGCTGTGGTACCAGTATGTCCAGGTAGGAGCTGTGGTACCAGTATGTCCAGGTAGGAGCTGTGGTACCAGTATGTCCAGTTAGGAGCTGTGGTACCAGTATGTTCAGGTAGGAGCTGTGGTACCAGTATGTCCAGGTAGGAGCTGTGGTACCAGTATGTTCATGTAGGAGCTGTGGTGTGGTACCAGTATGTCCAGGTAGGAGCTGTGGTACCAGTATGTCCAGGTAGGAGCTGTGGTACCAGTATGTCCAGGTAGGAGCTGTGGTACCAGTATGTCCAGGTAGGAGCTGTGGTACCAGTATGTCCAGGTAGGAGCTGTGGTACCAGTATGTCCAGGTAGGAGCTGTGGTACCAGTATGTCCAGGTAGGAGCTGTGGTACCAGTATGTCCAGGTAGGAGCTGTGGTACCAGTATGTCCAGTTAGGAGCTGTGGTACCAGTATGTTCAGGTAGGAGCTGTGGTACCAGTATGTTCAGTGTAGGAGCTGTGGTACCAGTATGTCCAGGTAGGAGCTGTGGTACCAGTATGTTCATGTAGGAGCTGTGGTACCAGTATGTTCAGGTAGGAGCTGTGGTACCAGTATGTCCAGGTAGGAGCTGTGGTACCAGTATGTTCAGGTAGGAGCTGTGGTACCAGTATGTTCAGGTAGGAGCTGTGGTACCAGTATGTTCATGTAGGCTGTGGTACCAGTATGTTCAGGTAGGAGCTGTGGTACCAGTATGTCCAGGTAGGAGCTGTGGTACCAGTATGTTCAGGTAGGAGCTGTGGTACCAGTATGTTCAGGTAGGAGCTGTGGTACCAGTATGTTCAGGTAGGAGCTGTGGTACCAGTATGTTCAGGTAGGAGCTGTGGTACCAGTATGTTCAGGTAGGAGCTGTGGTACCAGTATGTCCAGGTAGGAGCTGTGGTACCAGTATGTCCAGGTAGGAGCTGTGGTACCAGTATGTCCAGGTAGGAGCTGTGGTACCAGGATGTCCAGGTAGGAGCTGTGGTACCAGTATGTTCAGGTAGGAGCTGTGGTACCAGTATGTTCAGGCAGGAGCTGTGGTACCAGTATGTTCAGGTAGGAACTGTGGTACCAGTATGTCCAGGTAGGAGCTGCGGTACCAGTATGTTCATGTAGGAGCTGTGGTACCAGTATGTCCAGGTAGGAGCTGCGGTACCAGTATGTTCATGTAGGAGCTGTGGTACCAGTATGTTCATGTAGGAGCTGTGGTACCAGAATGTTCATGTAGGAGCTGTGGTACCAGTATGTCCAGGTAACCCATTGGTGTTCACATGGTATATTGTACAGGGAGTTTTACAGTACTTCAATAATGCCTGTAAATACAGTTGAAGTCGGAAGTTTACTTACACCTTTAGCCAAGTACATTTGAAACTCAGTTTCACAATTCCTGACATCTAATCCAAGTAAAAATACCATGTCTTAGGTCAGTTAGGAACACCACTTTATTTTAAGAATGTGAAATGTCTGAAAAATAGTAGAGAGAATCATTTACTTCAGTTTCTATTTCTTTCATCACATTGCCGGGGGTCAGAAGTTTACTACATACACTCAATTAGTATTTGGTAGCGTTGCCTTTAAATTGTTTAACTTCAGTCAAATGTTTCGGTTAGCCTTCCACAAGCTTCCCACAATAAGTTGGGTGAAACTTGGCCCATTCCTCCTGACAGACATGGTGTAACTGAGTCAGGTTTGTAGGCCTCCTTGCTCGCACACGCTTTTTCAGTTTTGCCCACATATTTTCTATAGGATTGAGGTCAGGGCTTTGTGATGGCCACTCCAA
The DNA here is from genome assembly GCF_018296145.1 of Oncorhynchus tshawytscha. Taxonomy (NCBI): domain Eukaryota; kingdom Metazoa; phylum Chordata; class Actinopteri; order Salmoniformes; family Salmonidae; genus Oncorhynchus; species Oncorhynchus tshawytscha. The sequence continues at coordinate 718,660 of NW_024609815.1, forward strand.
TACCTTGACTTTGTTGTCCTTAGGCCATTTTGCCACAACTTTGGAAGTATGCTTGGGGTCATTGTCCATTTGGAAGACTCATTTGCGACCAAACTTTAACTTCCTGACTGATGTCATGAGATGTTGCTTCAATATATCCACATTATTTTCCTACCTCATGATGCCATCTATTTTATGAAGTGGCTGTTTAAAGGCACAGTCAACTTAGTGTATGTAAACTTCTGACTCAGTGGATTTGTGATACAGTGAATTATAAGTGAAATAATCAGTCTGTAAACAGTTGTTGGAAAACTTACTATTGTCATGCACAAAGTAGATGTCCTAAACGACTTGCCAAAACTATAGTTTGATAACAAGACATTTGCGGAGTGGTTGAAAAACTAGTTTTAATGACTCCAACCTAAGTGTATGTAAACTTCCGACTTCAACTGTACTTCTTGAAGTTGTAGATACCCATAAGAACAAGAAACATTTCTACTTTACTAAACTGTCAGATTCTAGAATAGGCTACGTAAAACAAACTTTCTATTTTGTTTCTGTGTTACTATGTAGAGAATAATTGAGCTGGAAGGACATGAAATGACCCACAATCTTGTTTTTGTGGACGACGCTGGGTTCAATCTGGCCAAAGACAGGAGACGTGGACGCAATCTCATTGGACACCGAGTCACAATTGCCACACCAGGCCAACGTAGGGGCAATATTACAATGTGTGCTGCCATTTCTGAGAATGGTGTGAGCACACATATTCCACATTGGGCCCTATAACACCCAACTTCTCCTGTCCTTCCTAAATACACTTTACAGAGACCTAATAGCAGAACACCAAAGAGGTTTAGTTAGACCAGATATGACAAATTATGTAATTGTGTGGGACAATGTCAGCTTCCACCGAACCAACATCGTTAGGGAATGGTTTGCTGGGCATTCCTTCCACCATCCTCCCCAATCCTGAATCCGATAGAAGAGGGTTGTTCAGCATAGAGGTGGAAAGTATATGACTGTCGGGCACAAGATCAGATGTCTCTGTTAGATGCCGTGAATGCTGTTTGTGAGGACATGACAGGCGATCACTGCAGGGGATGGTTGCTCCACGCAAGGAGACCCCCCCCCTCAGAAAACATCTTGTTGGCCAGACCAACAAGAGTGACAGGATGTTATTTTACAGAACCACCGCAGGGTTTTTCATTGATGCAGGTTTTTTTTCATGGGATGTCATTTTGTGGTAGATTTTCTGTTCACTAAAAATGACTACATGTAAGAAATACAAATGTGCAAATCCATAAACTTTGACCTACTGTTGAAATCGGTTACTAAAAAGCTCAGTGTGATGCACAATAGCATTCAGCTAGACACAACTGACATTCTGGTATAGTGCAGTCAGTGTCAACAAAAATGTATAACACAACTGACATTTGTAATATAACAAACATTTCCAGGGTTGACTGGCATGGTGAAAAAACATCTAAACATTTTGACCAGTACGGCTCACGCGATGACAAAAAAAAACGTTTCAGTTTGGTGGCATTGGCCAATTTACTGACACAATAAACTAGGTTTTGAAGCATGAATTAAATGTTTTGGGTGAGTTACTACATTTTGCAGACATGCAATAGAGTTGGGATGTCCCATAAAACAGTTGTGACAATTACACTTAAAGTTTAGAGAACGTTCAGACTGTGTCAAAAAATGAGCCAAAGCGATTGAGGAAAACTGTAATAGAACGTATCGAATGGAGTTAAACTGTCTTCATAACTGTACTAGAACGTATCAGATGGAGTTAAACTGTCTTCATAACTGTACTAGAACGTAGCAGATGGAGTTAAACTGTCTTCATAACTGTACTAGAACGTATCGAATGGAGTTAAACTGTCTTCATAACTGTATTAGAACGTATCAGATGGAGTTAAACTGTCTTCATAACTGTACTAGAACGTATCGAATGGAGTTAAACTGTCTTCATAACTGTAATAGAACGTATCGAATGGAGTTAAACTGTCTTCATAACTGTAATAGAACGTATCAGATGGAGTTAAACTGTCTTCATAACTGTACTAGAACGTATCGAATGGAGTTAAACTGTCTTCATAACTGTAATAGAACGTAGCAGATGGAGTTAAACTGTCTTCATAACTGTAATAGAACGGATCGAATGGAGTTAAACTGTCTTCATAACTGTACTAGAACGTAGCAGATGGAGTTAAACTGTCTTCATAACTGTACTAGAACGTATCGAATGGAGTTAAACTGTCTTCATAACTGTAATAGAACGTAGCAGATGGAGTTAAACTGTCTTCATAACTGTAATAGAACGGATCGAATGGAGTTAAACTGTCTTCATAACTGTAATAGAACGTAGCAGATGGAGTTAAACTGTCTTCATAACTACTAGAACGTATCAGATGGAGTTAAACTGTCTTCATAACTGTAATAGAACGTATCGAATGGAGTTAAACTGTCTTCATAACTGTAATAGAACGTATCAGATGGAGTTAAACTGTCTTCATAACTGTACTAGAACGTATCAGATGGAGTTAAACTGTCTTCATAACTGTACTAGAACGTATCAGATGGAGTTAAACTGTCTTCATAACTGTACTAGAACGTAGCAGATGGAGTTAAACTGTCTTCATAACTGTAATAGAACGTATCAGATGGAGTTAAACTGTCTTCATAACTGTACTAGAACGTATCAGATGGAGTTAAACTGTCTTCATAACTGTAATAGAACGTATCAGATGGAGTTAAACTGTCTTCATAACTGTACTAGAACGTAGCAGATGGAGTTAAACTGTCTTCATAACTGTAATAGAACATAGCAGATGGAGTTAAACTGTCTTCATAACTGTAATAGAACGTATCAGATGGAGTTAAACTGTCTTCATAACTGTAATAGAACATAGCAGATGGAGTTAAACTGTCTTCATAACTGTAATAGAACGTATCAGATGGAGTTAAACTGTCTTCATAACTGTAATAGAACGTAGCAGATGGAGTTAAACTGTCTTCATAACTGTACTAGAACGTAGCAGATGGAGTTAAACTGTCTTCATAACTGTAATAGAACGTATCAGATGGAGTTAAACTGTCTTCATAACTGTACTAGAACGTATCAGATGGAGTTAAACTGTCTTCATAACTGTAATAGAACATAGCAGATGGAGTTAAACTGTCTTCATAACTGTACTAGAACGTAGCAGATGGAGTTAAACTGTCTTCATAACTGTACTAGAACGTATCAGATGGAGTTAAACTGTCTTCATAACTGTAATAGAACATAGCAGATGGAGTTAAACTGTCTTCATAACTGTAATAGAACGTATCAGATGGAGTTAAACTGTCTTCATAACTGTAATAGAACGTATCAGATGGAGTTAAACTGTCTTCATAACTGTACTAGAACGTATCAGATGGAGTTAAACTGTCTTCATAACTGTAATAGAACGTATCAGATGGAGTTAAACTGTCTTCATAACTGTACTAGAACGTAGCAGATGGAGTTAAACTGTCTTCATAACTGTAATAGAACGTATCAGATGGAGTTAAACTGTCTTCATAACTGTAATAGAACGTATCAGATGGAGTTAAACTGTCTTCATAACTGTACTAGAACGTATCAGATGGAGTTAAACTGTCTTCATAACTGTAATAGAACATAGCAGATGGAGTTAAACTGTCTTCATAACTGTACTAGAACGTATCAGATGGAGTTAAACTGTCTTCATAACTGTACTAGAACGTATCAGATGGAGTTAAACTGTCTTCATAACTGTAATAGAACATAGCAGATGGAGTTAAACTGTCTTCATAACTGTAATAGAACGTATCAGATGGAGTTAAACTGTCTTCATAACTGTAATAGAACGTATCAGATGGAGTTAAACTGTCTTCATAACTGTACTAGAACGTATCAGATGGAGTTAAACTGTCTTCATAACTGTAATAGAACGTATCAGATGGAGTTAAACTGTCTTCATAACTGTACTAGAACGTAGCAGATGGAGTTAAACTGTCTTCATAACTGTAATAGAACGTATCAGATGGAGTTAAACTGTCTTCATAACTGTACTAGAACGTATCAGATGGAGTTAAACTGTCTTCATAACTGTACTAGAACGTATCAGATGGAGTTAAACTGTCTTCATAACTGTAATAGAACGTATCAGATGGAGTTAAACTGTCTTCATAACTGTAATAGAACATAGCAGATGGAGTTAAACTGTCTTCATAACTGTAATAGAACGTAGCAGATGGAGTTAAACTGTCTTCATAACTGTAATAGAACGTATCAGATGGAGTTAAACTGTCTTCATAACTGTACTAGAACGTATCAGATGGAGTTAAACTGTCTTCATAACTGTACTAGAACGTAGCAGATGGAGTTAAACTGTCTTCATAACTGTACTAGAACGTAGCAGATGGAGTTAAACTGTCTTCATAACTGTAATAGAACGTAGCAGATGGAGTTAAACTGTCTTCATAACTGTACTAGAACGTAGCAGATGGAGTTAAACTGTCTTCATAACTGTAATAGAACGTATCAGATGGAGTTAAACTGTCTTCATAACTGTAATAGAACGTAGCAGATGGAGTTAAACTGTCTTCATAACTGTACTAGAACGTATCAGATGGAGTTAAACTGTCTTCATAACTGTACTAGAACGTATCAGATGGAGTTAAACTGTCTTCATAACTGTACTAGAACGTATCAGATGGAGTTAAACTGTCTTCATAACTGTACTAGAACGTATCAGATGGAGTTAAACTGTCTTCATAACTGTATTAGAACGTATCAGATGGAGTTAAACTGTCTTCATAACTGTAATAGAACGTATCAGATGGAGTTAAACTGTCTTCATAACTGTATTAGAACGTATCAGATGGAGATAAACTGTCTTCATAACTGTACTAGAACGTATCAGATGGAGTTAAACTGTCTTCATAACTGTATTAGAACATAGCAGATGGAGTTAAACTGTCTTCATAACTGTACTAGAACGTATCAGATGGAGTTAAACTGTCTTCATAACTGTACTAGAACGTATCAGATGGAGTTAAACTGTCTTCATAACTGTAATAGAACATAGCAGATGGAGTTAAACTGTCTTCATAACTGTAATAGAACGTATCAGATGGAGTTAAACTGTCTTCATAACTGTAATAGAACGTATCAGATGGAGTTAAACTGTCTTCATAACTGTACTAGAACGTATCAGATGGAGTTAAACTGTCTTCATAACTGTAATAGAACGTATCAGATGGAGTTAAACTGTCTTCATAACTGTACTAGAACGTAGCAGATGGAGTTAAACTGTCTTCATAACTGTAATAGAACGTATCAGATGGAGTTAAACTGTCTTCATAACTGTACTAGAACGTATCAGATGGAGTTAAACTGTCTTCATAACTGTACTAGAACGTATCAGATGGAGTTAAACTGTCTTCATAACTGTAATAGAACGTATCAGATGGAGTTAAACTGTCTTCATAACTGTAATAGAACATAGCAGATGGAGTTAAACTGTCTTCATAACTGTAATAGAACGTATCAGATGGAGTTAAACTGTCTTCATAACTGTACTAGAACGTAGCAGATGGAGTTAAACTGTCTTCATAACTGTACTAGAACGTATCAGATGGAGTTAAACTGTCTTCATAACTGTACTAGAACGTAGCAGATGGAGTTAAACTGTCTTCATAACTGTAATAGAACGTAGCAGATGGAGTTAAACTGTCTTCATAACTGTACTAGAACGTAGCAGATGGAGTTAAACTGTCTTCATAACTGTACTAGAACGTATCAGATGGAGTTAAACTGTCTTCATAACTACTAGAACGTAGCAGATGGAGTTAAACTGTCTTCATAACTGTAATAGAACGTATCGAATGGAGATAAACTGTCTTCATAACTGTAATAGAACGTAGCAGATGGAGTTAAACTGTCTTCATAACTGTAATAGAACGTATCAGATGGAGTTAAACTGTCTTCATAACTGTACTAGAACATATCAGATGGAGTTAAACTGTCTTCATAACTACTAGAACGTAGCAGATGGAGTTAAACTGTCTTCATAACTGTAATAGAACGTATCAGATGGAGTTAAACTGTCTTCATAACTGTACTAGAACGTAGCAGATGGAGTTAAACTGTCTTCATAACTGTAATAGAACGTATCGAATGGAGTTAAACTGTCTTCATAACTGTACTAGAACGTATCAGATGGAGTTAAACTGTCTTCATAACTGTAATAGAACGTATCAGATGGAGTTAAACTGTCTTCATAACTGTACTAGAACGTATCAGATGGAGTTAAACTGTCTTCATAACTGTACTAGAACGTAGCAGATGGAGTTAAACTGTCTTCATAACTGTACTAGAACGTAGCAGATGGAGTTAAACTGTCTTCATAACTGTACTACTAGCAGATGGAGTTAAACTGTCTTCATAACTACTAGAACATCGAATGGAGTTAAACTGTCTTCATAACTGTAATAGAACGTATCAGATGGAGTTAAACTGTCTTCATAACTGTAATAGAACATAGCAGCTGGAGTTAAACTGTCTTCATAACTGTACTAGAACGTAGCAGATGGAATTAAACTGTCTTCATAACTGTACTAGAACATAGCAGATGGAGTTAAACTGTCTTCATAACTGTAATAGAACATAGCAGATGGAGTTAAAAAACCTTCAAAACTGTAGATATGCACACACACACACGCACACACACAAACACACACACACACAAACGCACACATCCCCACCTGTGCAGGGTGGGAGTTTATATTGTATTGTTTACATTAAGTGTATTGCAATCGTGAAGTCTTTTAAATTACCCTTGAGGACCTCAATGCAATAATGTTAATGTTATTTTATTGAAGTTATGCATATCTGATCGGTGTGGCTTTGGATTTATCTGTGTGTGTGTGTGTGTGTGTGTGTGTGTGTGTGTGTGTGTGTGCGTGTACGTGTGCGTGTGTTTGCCTGCGCGTGTGTGTGTACCTGTGCGCGTGCGTGTGTGCGCGTGTGTGTGTGCGTGTACGTGTGCGTGTGTGTGTGCCTGTGCGTGTGCTCGTGCGCGTGCGTGTGCGTGTGCGTGTGTGTGTGTGTTAGGACAGATCCTCCCCTACTAGATGCCTTCATCATGGATAAAGCTCTATTGGACTATGAAGTCTCCATCGATGCTGAGTGTAAACTAGCGACTGTGGGCAAGCCTTTCGCTATAGAGGGTAAGATAGACATAGACACACACACACAATGTTAGAAAGGTTTTCACTGCTATGGCTAGTCTGAGTGCCAGTCTGTTTGTGCCATCATGCCAACTCATTGTTATTCAGTGTCATGCCAAACATGTTTGACTTGACAATGACAACAAGGAATTTGGCAAGAGAACTAACAGATCTGGGACCAGGCTAGCTATTCACTGTGACAGACAGATGATTTAACTTGTGTGTGTGTTTGTGTGTGTGTGTTTGTGTGAGTATGTGTGTGGGTGTGCATGTGTGTGTGTGTGTGCATGTGTGTGTGTCTGTGTGTGTGTCCAGGGTATGGTATAGGTGTTGCCCAAGGCTCTCCTCTCACTGCCAACGTGTCTGAATTCATCAGTCGCTACAAGTCAGAAGGGTACGGTAACACACACACACACAGGCATACAGCATGTGTAGTATTTCAGTAATGAAATGACAGGCCCCCACCTGCCTCGACTTCACCTGTCAGATTTGAAGTTGAAACATAGTATTTTTGAGTTCAGGTATAAAGCACTGGGGAGCAGTGACATTCTGTGTGATGGCCTCTCATGTTGTTATCACTGCGATTGTTTAGCCCAACGGTATTCGCAAGTTACGGATGTGCATATCACCCTCATTTTCTTCACTATTTCATATGTTTTGTTGATCTGACACTAGTATTAACATGATGTGTTGTTCCAGGTACATGGACATATTACATGAGAAATGGTACAAGGTGGTGCCATGTGGGAAGCGAGTATTCACAAACACTGAGGTGTGTGTGTCTGTGTGTGTGTGTCTGTCTGTCTGTCTGTCTGTCTGTCTGTCTGTCTGTCTGTCTGTCTGTCTGTCTGTCTGTCTGTCTGTCTGTCTGTCTGTCTGTCTGTCTGTCTGTCTGTCTGTGTTGAAGGTCATAGTCGACAGAAGCAACAACCAAACTCTTTCTATATACTGTGGTGTCTGTGTTTGTTGTCTGACCTCTGACTGACCTCTAACTGCCAGACAGACTCCTCATAGATTTAGCTGACAAAATGGTACTCCTTCTTCACAATCACAAACACACACCTGCTTCCCCCATAGTGTTGGTATACAGCCAGCCTAGCCAGAATTCTAGTCCCGTATCTCAGCCTCCCGCTGGGACAGAGACAAACAGGACTCGCTTCCAGGCACACACACACACACACACACACACACTCCAATCTACAGACCTGATATATAGCTGCTGGCAAAGACTCTTTTACCTTCACTCCCCCTTCTAGTCCTTGGCATATGAGATAACATCTGTGATGTGTGTGTGTGTGTGTGTGTGTGTGTGTGTGCGTGTGTGTGTGTGATGGTGTTTACTACTACAGCCTCTACAGCCCCAGAGAGAGGAAGGCTTAGGGCCATGAGAAACTCTCTGTATCAGAGGGATGATATTCTTCATATTTATGCAGAAGTTAGAATACATAGAGCAGACTTGAGGCAGTTCTACAGAATAACAACATGAGGCAGGACAGAAGTCCACGATCCAAGGTGTACCTCTGGGTCACATGGGGTGGCTCACATTGTGTCATTCCAGGTGCTTCTAGAGGAAATAGACAGAGAAACGATGGCAGTGTTTTGCCTGATAAGTGTGCTTGTAGTTTCCCATAGAGACCGTATGTGTGTGCAGCGTGCGGTAATGAGTAAATGTGTGCTATTCGTTCTGGTCAGAAGACTTGTGTCCCTGTAGATCATGGGGATGGAGATGGTTATTATGGGATGGCAGAGAGAGAAGGACATGGTCATGTTTGAATACTTCCTACCTTCTTAAAAGGGGCAATCTGCAGTTGAAACTAAAACGAAGCGCCCTTCCCTGTTTCAGTAAAAAGCTGAGGGAAGGGGCTGGAGAAATCTAACCACTCTCAAATTCATAGACAGCGCTATGGATGCTAGGACTGACCATCCATGATATCAACATTTTCGAGGTTATATAGTGTTTGTTTACATTTACTATGTTTACACACATTTGAGTAAAACAAGCTAATATTTTACAGCCAGCAGCATACCACCCTACGGCATACCACCCTACAGCATACCACCCAGCATCTCACTGCTGGCTGGCTTCTGAAGCTAACCAGGGTTGGTCCCTGGATGGGAGACCAGATGTTGCTGGAAGTGGTGCTGGAGGGCCAGTAGGAGGCACCCTTTCCTCTGGTCTAAAAAAAAATATCCCAATGCCCCAGGGCAGTGATCGGGGACATTGCCATGTGTAGGGTGCTGTCTATCTGATGGAATGTTAAACGGGTGTCCTGACTCTCTGTGGTCACTAAAGATCCCATGGCACTTATCGTAAGAGTAGGGGTGTGAAACCTAAATTCCCAATCTGGCCCTCATACCATCACAGGCACCTAATCATCCCCAGTCTCCAATTGGCTCATTCATCCCCCTTCCTCTCCCCTGTAACTATTCCCCAGGTTGTTGCTGTAGATGAGAATGTGTTCTCAGTCAACTTACCTGGTAAAATAAGGGTTAAATAATTAGTGTTTTGATGGGGTACGACAGTTGAACTATTAATTAGTAAGTTATACTCTTCAAGAATCAATCAAATCAAATCAAATGTTATTTGTCACATACACATGGTTAGCAGATGTCAATGTGAGTGTAGCGTAATGGATACATTCTCACCAAAATTGTAGCAACTGCAGATTGCCCCGTTAAGGTCATCACTGATAGGTGGAAGCAACTGGCTCGAGTTTTACTCAGAGCCAGTGATGTGATGATGTCAGGTGACGGAGAAAGTGGAACTACTGGTTCACTCTGCCATCTAGAGGCCACTGTTGGAACCACAGTCAACCTCATACCTTAAGGCAAAATGGGGACTGTGAAGACACATAGAGCATTTAATGCATTTTGTATTGTATTTTGCATTTTATTATGTATATGATGCATGGTTGGGTTACGACTGTTATATGTGGTTGTCTCACTTGGCTATCTTAAGATGAATGCACTAGCTGTGGGTCAGTCTGGATGGGAGCGTCTGCTGAATGACTAAATTGTAATGTAAATGTAGTGCTATGTATGTATATTTACAGTATGTATAATATGTATTTTATTTGTTGTGTTGTGTTTCCTGTTTGGACCCCAGGAAGAGTAGTCACTGACTGCCTCAGCAGCAGCTAACTACGGAACCTAATAATAAATACTCTCTTTCCCTCTCTCACCCTCTCTCACCCTCTCTCTCCCTCTCTCACCCCCCTCTCTCCCTCTCTCTCCCTCTCTCACCCCCTCTCTCCCCCTCTCTCTCCCTCTCTTGCGCTATATATCTCTCTCCCTCTTTCTGTCTCTCTCTCTCTCTCTCTCTCTCGCGCTATATATCTCTCTCCCTCTTTCTGTCTCTCTCTCTCTCTCTCTCTCTCTTGCGCTATATATCTCTCTCCCTCTTTCTGTCTCTCTCTCTCACACCCTCTCTTGCCCTCTATCTCTCCCTCTTTCTGACTCTCTCTCTCTCCCAGAATTTATCGATGGGGATAGATCATTTCTCAGGCCTGTTTGTGATGTTGTGTGTGGGGGTGGTTGGAGCCATTTTTACCTTGGCAGCTGAACACACCTTCTATCACCTAGCCCTGCCCCGGCTACGGCGGTCACACACACTCACCTACTGGTTGCATACCAGCCAGGTATGTAGGTACACACACACACACACACACACACACACACACACACACACACACACACACACACACACACACACACACACACACACACCACACACACACACACACACACACACACACATACACACACATGAACTAGATCTATAGCAAGCCACCAAGCTTTTAATAGTATCTAAGATAATTAGAATTTCACACTTTTAAAAACATATTATCAAGGTGATCTTAACAAGGTGATCTTACCACTGTGATCTTATCAAGGTGATCTTAACAATGGGATCTTACCACTGTTATCTTAGCAAGGTGATCTTACCACTGTTATCTTAGCAAGGTGATCTTACCACTGTTATCTTAGCAAGGTGATCTTACCACTGTTATCTTAACAAGGTGATCTTACCACTGTGATCTTAACAAGGTGATATTGAGTGAATGTTCTCTCATCTGTGTTGTATCATCTATCTGTTGACAGAAGATCCATCGAGCCCTGAACACCCCTTACGAGGACGTAGGGAAAGAGTTGATTGGCCTGGACCACAAGTAGAGAAACACTAATCAATACTATCTATATTAGAGTATAGGTTATCAATACGGTCTATATTAGAGTATAGGTTATCAATACGGTCTATATTAGAGTATAGGTTATCAATACTGTCTATATTAGAGTATAGGTTATCAATACTGTCTATATTAGAGTATAGGTTATCAATACTGTCTGTATTAGAGTATAGGTTATCAATACTGTCTATATTAGAGTATAGGTTATCGATACTGTCTATATTATAGTATAGGTTATCAATACTGTCTATATTATAGTATATGCTATCAATACTGTCTATATTAGAGTATAGGTTATCAATACTGTCTATATTAGAGTATAGGTTATCAATACGGTCTATATTAGAGTATAGGTTATCAATACTGTCTCTACTAGAGTATAGGTTATCAATACTGTCTATATTACAGTATATGCTATCAATGCTATCTATATTATAGTATATGTTATCAATACTATCTATATTATAGTATATGCTATCAATACTATCTATATTACCATATAGGTTATCAAAAATAGTTATATTACATTATAGGTTATCAATACTATATTTATTACAGTGTATGTTATCAATACTGTATATATTACATTATAGGTTATCAATAATATCTATATTGCAGTCGGGGTATTTAATACTGTCTATATTAGAGTATAGTTTATCAATATTATCCATATTACAGTATAGGTTATCAATACTGTCTATATTAGAGTATATGTTATCAATACTGTCTATATTACAGTATAGGCTATCAATACTATCTATATTACAGTATAGTTTATCAATACTGTCTAAATTACAGTATCGTTTATCAATACTGTCTAAATTACAGTATAGTTTATCAATAATCTCTATATAAGTGTATAGGTTATCAAAAATAGTTATATTACATTATAGGTTATCAATACTATATATATAGTAGAGTATAGATTATCAACACTATCTATATTCGAGTATAGGTTATCAATACTGCCTATATTATAGTATAGGTTATCAATATTGGCAATGTTACAGTAAAGGTCATCGATACTGTCAATAGTACAGTATATGTTATCAATACTATCTATTCTACAGTATAGATAATCAACTCTAATCAACTCTCTATATTAAATGATTACCAATACTCTATATTGCGTTATAGGTTATCAATACTATCTATATTACATATTGGTTATCAATACTATCTATATTAGAGTATAGTTTATAAATACTATATTACAGTACAGGTTATCAATATTGTCAATATTACCTTTCTTTCTCTCTCTCTCTCTCCCCCTCCCCTCTCTCTCTCCCCCATCTCTCTCTCCCCCAGTCCCTCCCCTTGTGTCTCTGACAGCTGCAGCCTCCACAGACACCAGCAGCCTCGCCCTCCTCCTCCCCCATCTTCCCCCTGCCTGCCCCCTCCTCCTCAGCCCTCCTCTCCTGCCCGGGACATCAAGGAGAACAAGAGGGTCCACTTTGATCTGGAGAGTCTACACAGCTACCGTCTACACACACACACCGCCTCGTTCTGGGGACGTCCTGGCATGGTGGGGCGACACGGCCTGGGAGGTACACACTCACTCTAACACACACATTTCTTTTACAGTCCTTGTGGGGACCAAAACATTTATTCCCATTCAAAATCCTATTTTCCCTAACCCCTAATCATTAACCTTAACACCTAACCCTAAAACTAAACCTAACCCTATCTCTTAACCCTAGTTCTAACCCTATACCTACTAACCACTAAGCCTAAAATACACGTTTTCCCTGTGGGGATCAGCGAAATGTCCCCAGAACTTTCCTTGTTTCACTATCCTTTAGTAGAACTTCTGGGACCCACAAGGATTGTAAAACCAAACCACACACACTTTACATGCTTTATTTCAATAAAGCACAAATCACATTCCCTTCAATGAGATTCAGAGAAAAGGTCACACATAGTTTCTGTCCTCCCCTGTCTGTTCCAGGGTGTCTGGGTGGTTTATCTCCTCCTCAGGTTAGCCTGCATGCTAACGGTGGCCCAGCATCGGCCCTGGCCTCCCCCGGCCTGGCCCTGCCTCCTCTGGGGAACCCAGGCAACCAGGCCTTCCTGTGGGAGGGAGAGCTCCTGGAGGTCCAGGGGAGGATCGAGACGTTCACAGCCCAGCTGAGAGACGCCGTGGCCAGGAGAGCCGAGATACAGACCTGCCTGGAGAACCATAAAATGAACTTGAGCGCAGCTACTGCTGTCAAACTGGAGAAAGACAAGGTTGGCCAGTCACAAAGCCTGGAGAGAGTGAGAACCAACGCAGAGAAAGATAGAACCAAGGAAGAGAGAGAGGGGCTCAACCAGGAGAAAGGGAGGAGTGGCAGATCAAACCTCTGTTGCAGCCTGGACAGAAACAGAGACAGAGACAGGACAGGCAGGGACAGTTCCACTATGAGACAAACAGCCAGACAGGACACAGACAGGGACAGACTGTTACACCAATCAGAAACTGAGAGAGACCGAGATGACCAATCAAAAAGCCTGGACAGAAATGGGAGCAGCCAATCACATGCCTCCAACATTCTGCAGACAGGGAGGAACAGCCAATCAGAAGCTCTGACCATCCTACAGAGGAGAGAGATCCAATCAAAAACCTCCACCAGCCTGGACAGAGAGACATCCAACCAATCAGGTGCTGTCAATACACTGCAGGGAGAAAGAACTGTCCAATCACATAACTCCACCAGCCTGGAGAGAGGAAGAGTCAGGCAATCAGGTGCAGTGAAAGACCAGGAGAGGGGGAGAACTGTCCAAACACGGACAGGGGCTAGTCTGGACAGACTGAAAGCTAGCCAATCCAGTGCCGGCACTGGGAATCTGGTTAGAGAACGTCCCGCCCCCATGGACACCCAGAAGAGTTTGTGTTAGTCGTTTGATTGGTTATTTATAAGAACACAAAAGACCAATTAGAGGGCTGGAAAAGAATATAACAGGTCCAAATGATGATGAGTTTAAAAAAACAATGACAGAGATGTGGCACTGGTCCATTTGCCTCTGATGTCAACGGCTGCTGTCTGTTAACAAAATGTCTGATCAGAACTTTACCCATCTACTGTTTGTCTCCACTAGGTGTGTTTCCTTTTTGTTTCTAACTACTAATAGCTCTTTCTCTTCATCTCGTACCCCTGGGTTGTGTTCACTAGGAACCAAACAGAAGCAAACAGAACAAAACGGGAAGGGACCTACCTGAATTTGTCCAATAGACAAATCTCGTTTTTGTTGCAGAAGGTTTTTCTGCTTGGAGCGAACGAACGGTTTCCGTTGCAATGGTTTGTGACACTGTATACACCCCAGGTCTGTAGTCAGTTCTGAGTGGGTCATTCAAGGTACACATGGGGCTCCTAAATGTTCAATCAAGTGCTATCTCCGCCCGACCGGGTAAGAATCGGCTATCCCAGAGGGCAAACTACACGTGTCCACTGTCATTGTCCTGACTGATCCTCTATAAGGACCTTGAGTTGGTTTGATACTATGCAGTTGAATTGAATTTCATTTAATGGAATTTGGATGTCATGGTGGTGTCAAATGTATGTAACAAAAGTCGAACCTGGAAGTGGATGAAAAAGGTGGACGTGGAAAGAGAGAAGGCGGTTGTATTTCAGCCTATAGCAGGTGTTTTAGAAGAGATGCAGGTTGCTAGGTTACCTGTAGAGGACTGAGGAGTGTTGTAGATATGTTGTTCTGGTGTTGATGGGCCGTGTTCGGTGTCCCATAATGCTGCCTATTAACAACAGCTATATTCTCAAACACAACAGAATTGTATCAGCATATTATTGGGACTCGTATCATGTTGTTGTATATCATTTCCATATTTTTAAATTAAACATTTATATACTGGTTTTAATGCAACAAATTACCACAGACTGAAATGACAGTCTATACCACAAGGTGGTGCCTGGATCTCTCTCTCACACACACACACACACACACACACACACACACACACACACACACACACACACACACACACACACACACACACACACACACACACACACACACACACAACCTACTCAACTAAGCAACTGAAACCTTCTTTCATGGATGAGAAGGAAAATATTATAATATTTCACTGTCATAGTAATAACAATTTTCATTTTGTCTTTCCCTCAATTCTGTGATATTTAGCAACACAGAGATGCCCCCCCCAACACATACACACAATCACACATAAAGGTGTGCACACACACACAATCACCCAGTTATAGTAATTCGCTGTGAAATTAAAAGACAAACCTCTCATCGTTAATCCACCCAAAATCACACGCTCTGATTACATGATCCTGACGAGCAATTAGAACACTGCTGCGCCTCACTCCTATGAATCAAAGCTCAGATTTAACTCATCTGTACAAGTGTGTGTGTGTGCGTGTTTGTCACAGTGAACAAAATGAGGTCAGACAACAGTTGTATCTAAATGTATGGATGTTATACATCTGACATATTTACATATTTCCTCAGGCATACGGAGCAGAGGTAGGGGAATATATATGCACACACACGGTCCCCATTCCCAGTGACCCTGGTCTGTGTGAAGCCTGCAGGATATTTTAGTCTTAGTCACGCATGTTAGAACACACACACATTAACCCACGCATCCTAAAATATATCTTTCTGCATCACTGTTTGTTTTCTCTCTTCATCTCTTTCTCCATCTCCGTCCCTTCATATCTCTGTGAGAAGTGAGACAGTACGAGATATGGACAGACAGTAGAGAGAGATATGGACAGACAGTAGAGATACATATGGATACAGTAGAGAGAGATATGGACACAGTAGAGATACATATGGATACAGCAGAGATAGATATGGACAGACAGTAGAGAGAGATATGGACACAGTAGAGATACATATGGATACAGTAGAGAGAGATATGGACAGACAGTAGAGATACATATGGACAGACAGTAGAGATAGATATGGACAGACAGTAGAGATACATATGGATACAGTAGAGAGAGATATGGACAGACAGTAGAGATACATATGGATACAGTAGAGAGAGATATGGACAGACAGTAGAGATACATATGGATACAGTAGAGAGAGATATGGACAGACAGTAGAGATACATATGGATACAGTAGAGAGAGATATGGACAGACAGTAGAGATACATATGGATACAGTAGAGAGAGATATGGACAGACAGTAGAGATACATATGGATACAGCAGAGAGAGATATGGACAGACAGTAGAGATACATATGGATACAGTAGAGAGAGATATGGACAGACAGTAGAGATACATATGGATACAGTAGAGAGAGATATGGACAGACAGTAGAGATACATATGGATACAGTAGAGAGAGATATGGACACAGTAGAGATACATATGGATACAGTAGAGAGAGAGATATGGACAGACAGTAGAGATACATATGGATACAGTAGAGAGAGATATGGACACAGTAGAGATACATATGGATACAGTAAAGAGAGATATGGACAGACAGTAGAGATACATATGAATACAGTAGAGAGAGATATGGACACTGTAGAGTGAGATATGGACACTGTAGAGAGAGATATGGACAGACAGTAGAGACAGTAAGAGATATGGACACAGTAGAGATACATATGGACAGACAGTAGAGAGAGAATCAGATATGGACAGACAGTAGAGAGAGATATGGACAGACAGTAGAGAGAGATATGGACAGACAGAGAGAGATATGGACAGACAGTAGAGAGAAATATAGACAGACAGTAGAGAGAGAAAGAGATATAGACAGACAGTAGGGACAGTAAGAGATATGGACACAGTAGAGAGAGATATGGACACTGTAGAGAGAGATATGGACACTGTGGAGAGAGATATGGACATAGTAGAGAGAGATGGACACAGTAGAGTGAGATATGGACACAGTAGAGAGATATGGACAGACAGTAGAGGGAAAGAGATATGGACACAGTAGAGACAGTAAGAGATATGGACAGACAGTAGAGAGAGAAAGATATATGGACACAGTAGAGATATGGACAGACCGTAGAGAGAGAGAGAGATATGAAAGCGCTATGGACACAGTAGAGCGAGAAAGAGATATGGACAGACCGTAGAGACAGTAAGAGATATGGACAGACAGTAGAGAAAGAAATGGAGAGACAGAGAGAAGGGTTTGAGACAGAGAAGGGAATGAGACAGACAGAGCAGAGGCCTTTGTGTTGTTCTGTTGAATCACTCCTCATATGAAGGCCACCTCAGTCCTCCGGACAGTTCTACACACACACACTGCTGTAGAGTGTTGAGATGTCTGTGATGGAGTGTGTGTGTGTGTGTGTGTGTGTGTGTGTGTGTGTGTTTGTGTGTGTGTGTGTGTGTGTGTGTGTGTGTAGAGGCCAGATGGTGAGGGCCCTAGGGATAGTCAACCAGGACTGACTCCGCCCTCAGTGGGGGGGGGGACTAACTCTCTCTCCTCCTTCCCTCGCTCTCTCTCTCTTTATCCCTCCCTTCTCTGTCATATCCCTGTCTCTGTATTAGAAGTATAGATTTTACAAGGGGTTAGCAGGGACTAACCAATAGTAGAATTCATTAAAGATATCTGATAACAACCCACTTCCTTTTGTGTGTGTGTGTGTGTGTGTGTGTGTGTGTGTGTGTGTGTGTGTGTGTGTCAATAGAGGATCTTTTCACTACTCCAGGGATAACAGCTGTATTCTTGACAACTAAAGACTCCTCCAACCTAATGTCTATTCTTCAGCTCAGTGGGCTAACACGGTCTTGAGACACAAACCACCAATGCCGGTCAGTCACATAAAATTCAATGAATTTGCAAATAGACGTTTCCTTAGTCAAGGAGTTTATAACCATTACCTGGAAACACAAGTTTAAAAAAACAGTAGCCCATGAAAAGGGACAGTAATATAATATTAGTATTTACATTGGTAATAAAGACAAAAAGGTAAATAAATGATATCTCTGGAAAAGGCAGCATTTCTGTTTCTTAGAAGTCATAATACAAGTTCATAGAAACACAATGAAGTAGAATACACTCATTCACACACAGAAACACACATGCAAGACAGACACACCCTCACACACATACATACACATGCAGACTAACACCAGTATTCAACAGTTCTATTATCAAAAGAGGATATCCACTACAGAACAAGTCATTCTGCTGCTAGGCAACCGATGCACACAGACCACCCCCACAAGTCTATACAGTCTTTAGTCACCATTTATCTTATTGTATTGTCAGTGGGGGTTTGATTAGCAACAAATGAGCTTAAAAATAATTTATATTATTGCATGTAATTTTATACAATTGGAGTTGAGTCTGTATGTGTGTGTGTGTGTGTGTGTGTGTGTGTGTGTGTGTGTGTGTGTGTGTGTGTGTGTGTGTGTGTGTTTTAATCTGAATTAAAAATCATATCTAAAATCCCAAAATTCAATTTTCCTAAAAGTAGTGCACTGTGTTAGCGGTCTGTAGCGCAGAACCCCACCAGCAAACTACTTCCCGCGGCTATGTGTGTCTGTGTGGATCTGTTCACATTGTGAAGCCAAATGTTCCCTCCAGTCTTCGTCTCCCCCTCTTTGTTTACTGTAGTAATCCTCTCCAAGATGTTCACTTTCCTTCCTCCTTTTCCCCCCTCTTCTTCGTCTCTACAGTAAGTCAGTGGAATGGAAACCTGAGAGAGATCCTATATACAGTATAGTATAGTACAGCTGGTGAGTATAGTCAGTATAGTTGTATAGTCTAGTCAGATAGCAGTCGGTGGTAAACCAACTACTAGAGCTGCTATTGTTTTTGTTGTCTTTAGTGATCCAGTCTCCATGCTCCTGAAGACCTTCGTTCACACGCTCCACCTCCACTGTTAGACCCTGACTTAGCAGTGTTCTATGTCGCGTTATAACCTCCACTACTGTTAGACCTTGACTTAACAGTAGGTTTTGCTGTTATGTCGCATCTTAACTTCTTTAAGTCATCTCATGTCCTTCTCCTACTCTGCAGTGTCTTGAAGATCAGCTATTTGTCTGTTTCCATCTGGACCCTTTCTCAGTATTGAAGTAGTGTTCTGGATCATTGTGACTCCTCTACGCCAAGTTATAACCTCCATTATATTACATTTTAACTCCTAAGTTGTCTCATAACCTCCTCTCACTCATTTAAGTCATGTAGTAGTTCTCCTGACTGTTAGGTCTTCCCAAACGGTGTCACATTTAATAACTTCCCCTGACTGTTAGGTCTCCCCAAAATGTGTTACATTTAATAACGTCCCCTGACTGTATGGTTATGTAGAGGTACTACTGTCTATCTTAATTTATCTATGTCGTCTTATAACCTCTCGCTCTGTAAGGTCCCCTATTTTCTCTTCTGACCTCGTAGTCTGTTTTTAGTAGTGTTGGTGTCTATTATAACTCCTCTATGTCGCGTTATAATCTCCTCTCCGTCTGCATGGTCTTGTAATAGACTTCTTGATCAGCGCGGCTGTGGGCTGAGACAGTGGGCCGGCGGGGGGAGGGTCATAGAGCGGGGGAGGGGGAGTAACTGTCCAACAGCAGATCTGGATGAGGAGGGGGAGGGAGAGGGGAGTAGAAGTGGGGAGGAGGGGGAGGGAGGGGTGAGTAGGAGGGGGAGAAGGGGGAGGGAGGGGGAGGAGATGGGTTGAGGAGGGGGGCAGGGTGGAGGAATCGGTCTCGCTGGGCGAAGAGGAGCAGATAGAATCTGATTTCACAGGAAGAGTTCGGTATTCCCGATATTCCGGTGCGGAGACTTTCTCCTGGCGCTGCAGCGCCCCCCTCTGGCCATGCTCACCGACGCTCCCGCTGGTGGTGTTCCTCCGCTCCCAGGGGGTCCCGTTACCGGCAGCTGTTACTCTGGCCCCCAGGGTCCCGTTACTCCCGGTACCGACACTGCTAGACACCCTGACCACAGGGTGATGAGGGGCATGAGCGTCTATGGTGACAATACTCCCGGTAACGCTCCCAGTAACACTCCCGGTGTGGCTGTCGCGGTCGGAGGGGACCCGGTAGTACGGCGACTCAGAGCTTCCTGTTGAAGACCCTCCCCCACAGGAAGAGGTGGAGTCAGAGCCCTTGGCAGAGGAGCTGATTGGTCCATGCTGCTTGGACATGGCAATGACCTACAGGATGAACAGAGGAGATGGTTAGCTAGTTACTTCATCTAGTTAGAATGTAAATCAACAGTTCATTTAGCTAGTTACTTCATCTAGTTAGAAGGTAAATCAACAGTTCATTTAGCTAGTTACTTCAGCTAGTTAGAATGTAAATCAACAGTTAATTTAGCTAGTTACTTCAGCTAGATAGAATTTAAATCAACAGTTCATTTAGCTAGTTACTTCATCTAGTTAGAACATAAATCAACAGTTCATTTAGCTAGTTACTTCAGCTAGTTAGAATGTAAATCAACAGTTCATTTAACTAGTTAGAATGTAAATCAACAGTTCATTTAGCTAGTTACTTCAGCTAGTTAGAACATAAATCAACAATTCATTTAGCTAGTTACTTCAGCTAGTTAGAATGTAAATTAACAGTTCATTTAGCTAGTTACTTCAGCTAGTTAGAACATAAATCAACAATTCATTTAGCTAGTTACTTCAGCTAGTTAGAATGTAAATCAACAATTCATTTAACTAGTTACTTCAGCTAGTTAGAATGTAAATCAACAGTTCATTTAGCTAGTTACTTCAGCTAGTTAGAATGTAAATCAACAGTTCATTTAGCTAGTTACTTCAGCTAGTTAGAATGTAAATCAACAGTTCATTTAGCTAGTCACTTCATCTAGTTAGAACATAAATCAACAGTTCATTTAGCTAGTTACTTCAGCTAGTTAGAACATAAATCAACAGTTCATTTAGCTAGTTACTTCAGCTAGTTAGAATGTAAATCAACAGTTCATTTAGCTAGTTACTTCAGCTAGTTAGAATGTAAATCAACAGTTCATTTAGCTAGTTACTTCATCTAGTTAGAATGTAAATCAACAGTTCATTTAGCTAGTTACTTCAGCTAGTTAGAATGTAAATCAACAGTTCATTTAGCTAGTTACTTCAGCTAGTTAGAATGTAAATCAACAGTTCATTTAGCTAGTTACTTCAGCTAGTTAGAATGTAAATCAACAGTTCATTTAGCTAGTTACTTCAGCTAGTTAGAATGTAAATCAACAATTCATTTAACTAGTTACTTCAGCTAGTTAGAATGTAAATCAACAGTTCATTTAGCTAGTTACTTCAGCTAGTTAGAATGTAAATCAACAGTTCATTTAACTAGTTAGAATGTAAATCAACAGTTCATTTAGCTAGTTACTTCAGCTAGTTAGAACATAAATCAACAATTCATTTAGCTAGTTACTTCAGCTAGTTAGAATGTAAATCAACAGTTCATTTAGCTAGTTACTTCAGCTAGTTAGAATGTAAATCAACAATTCATTTAACTAGTTACTTCAGCTAGTTAGAATGTAAATCAACAGTTCATTTAGCTAGTTACTTCAGCTAGTTAGAATGTAAATCAACAGTTCATTTAGCTTACTTCAGCTAGTTAGAATGTAAATCAACAGTTCATTTAACTAGTTACTTCAGCTAGTTAGAACATAAATCAACAATTCATTTAGCTAGTTACTTCAGCTAGTTAGAACGTAAATCAACAGTTCATTTAGCTAGTTACTTCAGCTAGTTAGAATGTAAATCAACAGTTCATTTAGCTAGTTACTTCAGCTAGTTAGAATGTAAATCAACAGTTCATTTAGCTAGTTACTTCAGCTAGTTAGAATGTAAATCAACAGTTCATTTAGCTAGTTACTTCAGCTAGTTAGAACATAAATCAACAGTTCATTTAGCTAGTTACTTCAGCTAGTTAGAACATAAATCAACAGTTCATTTAGCTAGTTACTTCAGCTAGTTAGAATGTAAATCAACAGTTCATTTAGCTAGTTACTTCAGCTAGTTAGAATGTAAATCAACAGTTCATTTAGCTAGTTACTTCAGCTAGTTAGAATGTAAATCAACAGTTCATTTAACTAGTTAGAATGTAAATCAACAGTTCATTTAGCTAGTTACTTCAGCTAGTTAGAACATAAATCAACAATTCATTTAGCTAGTTACTTCAGCTAGTTAGAATGTAAATCAACAGTTCATTTAGCTAGTTACTTCAGCTAGTTAGAATGTAAATCAACAGTTCATTTAGCTAGTTACTTCAGCTAGTTAGAATGTAAATCAACAGTTCATTTAGCTAGTTACTTCAGCTAGTTAGAATGTAAATC
The DNA here is from genome assembly GCF_018296145.1 of Oncorhynchus tshawytscha. Lineage (NCBI taxonomy): Eukaryota > Metazoa > Chordata > Actinopteri > Salmoniformes > Salmonidae > Oncorhynchus > Oncorhynchus tshawytscha. The sequence continues at coordinate 741,309 of NW_024609815.1, forward strand.
AACAGTTCATTTAGCTAGTTACTTCAGCTAGTTAGAATGTAAATCAACAGTTCATTTAGCTAGTTACTTCAGCTAGTTAGAATGTAAATCAACAGTTCATTTAACTAGTTAGAATGTAAATCAACAGTTCATTAAACTAGTTAGAATGTAAATCAACAGTTCATTTAGCTAGTTACTTCAGCTAGTTAGAACATAAATCAACAATTCATTTAGCTAGTTACTTCAGCTAGTTAGAATGTAAATCAACAGTTCATTTTAGCAGCTAGTTAGAATTAAATCAACAGTTCATTTAACTAGTTAGAATGTAAATCAACAGTTCATTTAGCTAGTTACTTCAGCTAGTTAGAACATAAATCAACAGTTCATTTAGCTAGTTACTTCAGCTAGTTAGAATGTAAATCAACAGTTCATTTAGCTAGTTACTTCAGCTAGTTAGAATGTAAATCAACAGTTCATTTAGCTAGTTACTTCAGCTAGTTAGAATGTAAATCAACAGTTCATTTAGCTAGTTACTTCAGCTAGTTAGAATGTAAATCAACAGTTCATTTAGCTAGTTACTTCAGCTAGTTAGAATGTAAATCAACAGTTCATTTAGCTAGTTACTTCAGCTAGTTAGAACATAAATCAACAGTTCATTTAGCTAGTTACTTCAGCTAGTTAGAATGTAAATCAACAGTTCATTTAGCTAGTTACTTCAGCTAGTTAGAATGTAAATCAACAGTTCATTTAGCTAGTTACTTCAGCTAGTTAGAATGTAAATCAACAGTTCATTTAGCTAGTTACTTCAGCTAGTTAGAATGTAAATCAACAGTTCATTTAGCTAGTTACTTCAGCTAGTTAGAACATAAATCAACAATTCATTTAGCTAGTTACTTCAGCTAGTTAGAATGTAAATCAACAGTTCATTTAGCTAGTTACTTCAGCTAGTTAGAATGTAAATCAACAGTTCATTTAACTAGTTAGAATGTAAATCAACAGTTCATTTAGCTAGTTACTTCAGCTAGTTAGAACATAAATCAACAGTTCATTTAGCTAGTTACTTCAGCTAGTTAGAATGTAAATCAACAGTTCATTTAACTAGTTACTTCAGCTAGTTAGAATGTAAATCAACAGTTCATTTAGCTAGTTACTTCAGCTAGTTAGAATGTAAATCAACAGTTCATTTAGCTAGTTACTTCAGCTAGTTAGAATGTAAATCAACAGTTCATTTAGCTAGTTACTTCAGCTAGTTAGAATGTAAATCAACAGTTCATTTAGCTAGTTACTTCAGCTAGTTAGAATGTAAATCAACAGTTCATTTAGCTAGTTACTTCAGCTAGTTAGAATGTAAATCAACAGTTCATTTAGCTAGTTACTTCAGCTAGTTAGAAATAAATCAACAGTTCATTTAGCTAGTTACTTCAGCTAGTTAGAATGTAAATCAACAGTTCATTTAGCTAGTTACTTCAGCTAGTTAGAATGTAAATCAACAGTTCATTTAGCTAGTTACTTCAGCTAGTTAGAATGTAAATCAAAGTTCATTTAACAGTTCATTTAGCTAGTTAAATCAACAGTTCTAGTTAGAATGTAAATCAACAGTTCATTTAGCTAGTTACTTCAGCTAGTTAGAACATAAATCAACAGTTCATTTAGCTAGTTACTTCAGCTAGTTAGAATGTAAATCAACAGTTCATTTAGCTAGTTACTTCAGCTAGTTAGAAGTAAATCAACAGTTCATTTAGCTAGTTACTTCAGCTAGTTAGAATGTAAATCAACAGTTCATTTAGCTAGTTACTTCAGCTAGTTAGAATGTAAATCAACAGTTCATTTAGCTAGTTACTTCAGCTAGTTAGAATGTAAATCAACAGTTCATTTAGCTAGTTACTTCAGCTAGTTAGAATGTAAATCAACAGTTCATTTAGCTAGTTACTTCAGCTAGTTAGAATGTAAATCAACAGTTCATTTAGCTAGTTACTTCAGCTAGTTAGAATGTAAATCAACAGTTCATTTAGCTAGTTACTTCAGCTAGTTAGAATGTAAATCAACAGTTCATTTAGCTAGTTACTTCAGCTAGTTAGAATGTAAATCAACAGTTCATTTAACTAGTTACTTCAGCTAGTTAGAACATAAATCAACAATTCATTTAGCTAGTTACTTCAGCTAGTTAGAATGTAAATCAACAGTTCATTTAGCTAGTTACTTCAGCTAGTTAGAACATAAATCAACAGTTCATTTAGCTAGTTACTTCAGCTAGTTAGAACATAAATCAACAGTTCATTTAGCTAGTTAGAATGTAAATCAACAGTTCATTTAGCTAGTTAGAATGTAAATCAACAGTTCATTTAGCTAGTTACTTCAGCTAGTTAGAATGTAAATCAACAGTTCATTTAGCTAGTTACTTCAGCTAGTTAGAATGTAACAGTTCATTTAGCTAGTTATTTCAGCTAGTTAGAATGTAAATCAACAGTTCATTTAGCTAGTTACTTCAGCTAGTTAGAATGTAAATCAACAGTTCATTTAACTAGTTACTTCAGCTAGTTAGAATGTAAATCAACAGTTCATTTAGCTAGCTACTTCAGCTAGTTAGAATGTAAATCAACAGTTCATTTAGCTAGTTACTTCAGCTAGTTAGAATGTAAATCAACAGTTCATTTAGCTAGTTACTTCAGCTAGTTAGAATGTAAATCAACAGTTCATTTAGCTAGTTACTTCAGCTAGTTAGAATGTAAATCAACAGTTCATTTAGCTAGTTACTTCAGCTAGTTAGAATATAAATCAACAGTTAATTTAGCTAGATACTTCAGCTAGTTAGAAGGTAAATCAACAGTTCATTTAGCTAGTTACTTCAGCTAGTTAGAATGTAAATCAACAGTTCATTTAGCTAGTTATTTCAGCTAGTTAGAATATAAATCAACAGTTAATTTAGCTAGATACTTCAGCTAGTTAGAAGGTAAATCAACAGTTCATTTAGCTAGTTACTTCAGCTAGTTAGAACATAAATCAACAGTTCATTTAGCTAGTTACTTCAGCTAGTTAGAATGTAAATCAACAGTTCATTTAGCTAGTTACTTCAGCTAGTTAGAATGTAAATCAACAGTTCATTTAGCTAGTTACTTCAGCTAGTTAGAATGTAAATCAACAGTTCATTTAGCTAGTTACTTCAGCTAGTTAGAATGTAAATCAACAGTTCATTTAGCTAGTTACTTCAGCTAGTTAGAATGTAAATCAACAGTTCATTTAGCTAGTTACTTCAGCTAGTTAGAATGTAAATCAACAGTTCATTTAGCTAGTTACTTCAGCTAGTTAGAATGTAAATCAACAGTTCATTTAGCTAGTTACTTCAGCTAGTTAGAATGTAAATCAACAGTTCATTTAGCTAGTTACTTCAGCTAGTTAAAATGTAAATCAACAATTCATTTAACTAGTTACTTCAGCTAATTAGAATGTAAATCAACAGTTCATTTAGCTAGTTACTTCAGCTAGTTAGAACATAAATCAACAATTCATTTAACTAGTTACTTCAGCTAGTTAGAACGTAAATCAACAGTTCATTTAGCTAGTTACTTCAGCTAGTTAGAACATAAATCAACAGTTCATTTAGCTAGTTACTTCATCTAGTTAGAACATAAATCAAGAGTTCATTTAGCTAGTTACTTCAGCTAGTTAGAATGTAAATCAACAGTTCATTTAGCTAGTTAGAATGTAAATCAACAGTTCATTTAGCTAGTTACTTCAGCTAGTTAGAACATAAATCAACAATTCATTTAGCTAGTTACTTCAGCTAGTTAGAATGTAAATCAACAGTTCATTTAGCTAGTTACTTCAGCTAGTTAGAATGTAAATCAACAGTTCATTTAGCTAGTTACTTCAGCTAGTTAGAATGTAAATCAACAGTTCATTTAGCTAGTTACTTCAGCTAGTTAGAATGTAAATCAACAGTTCATTTAGCTAGTTACTTCAGCTAGTTAGAATGTAAATCAACAGTTCAACTAGTTAGAATGTAAATCAACAGTTCATTTAGCTAGTTACTTCAGCTAGTTAGAACATAAATCAACAGTTCATTTAGCTAGTTACTTCAGCTAGTTAGAATGTAAATCAACAGTTCATTTAGCTAGTTACTTCAGCTAGTTAGAATGTAAATCAACAGTTCATTTAGCTAGTTACTTCAGCTAGTTAGAATGTAAATCAACAGTTCATTTAGCTAGTTACTTCAGCTAGTTAGAATGTAAATCAACAGTTCATTTAGCTAGTTACTTCAGCTAGTTAGAATGTAAATCAACAGTTCATTTAGCTAGTTACTTCAGCTAGTTAGAATGTAAATCAACAGTTCATTTAGCTAGTTACTTCAGCTAGTTAGAATGTAAATCAACAGTTCATTTTAGTTACTTCAGCTAGTTAGAATGTAAATCAACAATTCATTTAGCTAGTTACTTCAGCTAGTTAGAATGTAAATCAACAGTTAATTTAGCTAGTTACTTCAGCTAGTTAGAATGTAAATCAACAATTAATTTAACTAGTTACTTCAGCTAGTTAGAACATAAATCAACAGTTCATTTAGCTAGTTACTTCAGCTAGTTAGAATGTAAATCAACAGTTCATTTAACTAGTTACTTCAGCTAGTTAGAACATAAATCAACAGTTCATTTAGCTAGTTACTTCAGGTTAGAACATAAATCAACAGTTCATTTAGCTAGTTACTTCATTTAGCTAGTTAGAATGTAAATCAACAGTTCATTTAGCTAGTTACTTCAGCTAGTTAGAACATAAATCAACAGTTCATTTAGCTAGTTACTTCAGCTAGTTAGAATGTAAATCAACAGTTCATTTAGCTAGTTACTTCAGCTAGTTAGAATGTAAATCAACAGTTCATTTAGCTAGTTACTTCAGCTAGTTAGAATGTAAATCAACAGTTCATTTAGCTAGTTACTTCAGCTAGTTAGAATGTAAATCAACAGTTCATTTAGCTAGTTACTTCAGCTAGTTAGAATGTAAATCAACAGTTCATTTAGCTAGTTACTTCAGCTAGTTAGAATGTAAATCAACAATTAATTTAACTAGTTACTTCAGCTAGTTAGAATGTAAATCAACAGTTCATTTAGCTAGTTACTTCAGCTAGTTAGAACATAAATCAACAGTTCATTTAGCTAGTTACTTCAGCTAGTTAGAATGTAAATCAACAGTTCATTTAGCTAGTTACTTCAATGTAAATCAACAGTTCATTTAGCTAGTTACTTCAGCTAGTTAGAACATAAATCAACAGTTCATTTAGCTAGTTACTTCAGCTAGTTAGAATGTAAATCAACAGTTCATTTAGCTAGTTACTTCAGCTAGTTAGAACGTAAATCAACAGTTAATTTTGCTAGTTACTTCAGCTAGTTAAAATGTAAATCAACAATTCATTTAACTAGTTACTTCAGCTAGTTAGAACATAAATCAACAGTTCATTTAGCTAGTTACTTCAGCTAGTTAGAATGTAAATCAACAGTTCATTTAGCTAGTTACTACAGCTAGTTAGAATGTAAATCAACAGTTCATTTAGCTAGTTACTTCAGCTAGTTAGAATATAAATCAACAGTTAATTTAGCTAGATACTTCAGCTAGTTAGAAGGTAAATCAACAGTTCATTTAGCTAGTTACTTCAGCTAGTTAGAATGTAAATCAACAGTTCATTTAGCTAGTTACTTCAGCTAGTTAGAATGTAAATCAACAGTTCATTTAGCTAGTTACTTCAGCTAGTTAGAATGTAAATCAACAGTTCATTTAGCTAGTTACTTCAGCTAGTTAGAATGTAAATCAACAGTTCATTTAGCTAGTTACTTCAGCTAGTTAGAATGTAAATCAACAGTTCATTTAGCTAGTTACTTCAGCTAGTTAGAATGTAAATCAACAGTTCATTTAGCTAGTTACTTCAGCTAGTTAGAATGTAAATCAACAGTTAATTTTGCTAGTTACTTCAGCTAGATAGAATGTAAGTCAACAGTTCATTTAGCTAGTTACTACAGCTAGTTAGAATGTAAATCAACAGTTAATTTAGCTAGATACTTCAGCTAGTTAGAATGTAAATCAACAGTTCATTTAACTAGTTAGAATGTAAATCAACAGTTCATTTAGCTAGGTACTTCAGCTAGCTAGAATGTAAATCAACAGTTAATTTAGCTAGTTACTTCAGCTAGTTAGAATGTAAATCAACAGTTCATTTAGCTAGTTACTTCAGCTAGTTAGAATGTAAATCAACAGTTCATTTTAGTTATTTCAACAGTTCATTTAGCTTACTTCAGCTAGTTAGAATGTAAATCAACAGTTCATTTAGCTAGTTTTCAGCTAGTTAGAATGTAAATCAACAGTTCATTTAGCTAGTTACTTCAGCTAGTTAGAATGTAAATCAACAGTTCATTTAGCTAGTTACTTCAGCTAGTTAGAATGTAAATCAACAGTTCATTTAGCTAGTTACTTCAGCTAGTTAGAACATAAATCAACAGTTCATTTAGCTAGTTACTTCAGCTAGTTAGAATGTAAATCAACAGTTCATTTAGCTAGTTACTTCAGCTAGTTAGAATGTAAATCAACAGTTCATTTAGCTAGATACTTCAGCTAGTTAGAACATAAATCAACAGTTCATTTAGCTAGTTACTTCAGCTAGTTAGAATGTAAATCAACAGTTAATTTAGCTAGTTAGAATGTAAATCAGCAGTTCATTTAGCTAGATACTTCAGCTAGTTAGAACATAAATCAACAGTTCATTTAGCTAGTTACTTCAGCTAGTTAGAATGTAAATCAACAGTTCATTTAACTAGTTACTTCAGCTAGTTAGAATGTAAATCAACAGTTCATTTAGCTAGTTACTTCAGCTAGTTAGAATGTAAATCAACAGTTCATTTAGCTAGTTACTTCAGCTAGTTAGAATGTAAATCAACAGTTCATTTAGCTAGTTACTTCAGCTAGTTAGAATGTAAATCAACAGTTCATTTAGCTAGTTACTTCAGCTAGTTAGAATGTAAATCAACAGTTCATTTAGCTAGTTACTTCAGCTAGTTAGAATGTAAATCAACAGTTCATTTCTAGTTACTTCAGCTAGTTAGAATGTAAATCAACAGTTCATTTAGCTAGTTACTTCAGCTAGTTAGAATGTAAATCAACAGTTCATTTAGCTAGCTAGTTAGAATGTAAATCAACAGTTCATTTAGCTAGTTACTTCAGCTAGTTAGAACATAAATCAACAGTTCATTTAGCTAGTTACTTCAGCTAGTTAGAATGTAAATCAACAGTTCATTTAGCTAGTTACTTCAGCTAGTTAGAATGTAAATCAACAGTTCATTTAGCTAGTTACTTCAGCTAGTTAGAATGTAAATCAACAGTTCATTTAGCTAGTTCCTTCAGCTAGTTAGAATGTAAATCAACAGTTCATTTAGCTAGTTACTTCAGCTAGTTAGAACATAAATCAACAGTTCATTTAGCTAGTTACTTCAGCTAGTTAGAATGTAAATCAACAGTTCATTTAGCTAGTTACTACAGCTAGTTACTACAGCTAGTTAGAATGTAAATCAACAGTTCATTTAGCTAGTTACTTCAGCTAGTTAGAATGTAAATCAACAGTTCATTTAGCTAGTTATTTCATCTAGTTAGAATGTAAATCAACAGTTCATTTAACTAGTTAGAATGTAAATCAACAGTTCATTTAGCTAGTTACTTCAGCTAGTTAGAACGTAAATCAACAGTTCATTTAGCTAGTTACTTCAGCTAGTTAGAATGTAAATCAACAGTTCATTTAGCTAGTTACTTCAGCTAGTTAGAATGTAAATCAACAGTTCATTTAGCTAGTTACTTCAGCTAGTTAGAATGTAAATCAACAGTTCATTTAGCTAGTTACTTCAGCTAGTTAGAATGTAAATCAACAGTTCATTTAGCTAGTTACTTCAGCTAGTTAGAATGTAAATCAACAGTTCATTTAGCTAGTTACTTCAGCTAGTTAGAATGTAAATCAACAGTTCATTTAGCTAGTTACTTCAGCTAGTTAGAATGTAAATCAACAGTTCATTTAGCTAGTTACTTCAGCTAGTTAGAACATAAATCAACAGTTCATTTAGCTAGTTACTTCAGCTAGTTAGAATGTAAATCAACAGTTCATTTAGCTAGTTACTTCAGCTAGTTAGAATGTAAATCAACAGTTCATTTAGCTAGTTACTTCAGCTAGTTAGAATGTAAATCAACAGTTCATTTAACTAGTTAGAATGTAAATCAACAGTTCATTTAGCTAGTTACTTCAGCTAGTTAGAATGTAAATCAACAGTTCATTTAGCTAGTTACTTCAGCTAGTTAGAACATAAATCAACAGTTCATTTAGCTAGTTACTTCAGCTAGTTAGAATGTAAATCAACAGTTCATTTAGCTAGTTACTTCAGCTAGTTAGAATGTAAATCAACAGTTCATTTAGCTAGTTACTTCAGCTAGTTAGAACATAAATCAACAGTTCATTTAGCTAGTTACTTCAGCTAGTTAGAATGTAAATCAACAGTTCATTTAGCTAGTTACTTCAGCTAGTTAGAATGTAAATCAACAGTTCATTTAGCTAGTTACTTCAGCTAGTTAGAACGTAAATCAACAGTTAATTTAGCTAGTTACTTCAGCTAGTTAGAATGTAAATCAACAGTTCATTTAGCTAGTTACTTCAGCTAGTTAGAATGTAAATCAACAGTTCATTTAGCTAGTTACTTCAGCTAGTTAGAATGTAAATCAACAGTTCATTTAGCTAGTTACTTCAGCTAGTTAGAATGTAAATCAACAGTTCATTTAGCTAGTTTTCAGCTAGTTAGAATGTAAATCAACAGTTCATTTAGCTAGTTACTTCAGCTAGTTAGAATGTAAATCAACAGTTCATTTAGCTAGTTACTTCAGCTAGTTAGAATGTAAATCAACAGTTCATTTAGCTAGTTACTTCAGCTAGTTAGAACATAAATCAACAGTTCATTTAGCTAGTTACTTCAGCTAGTTAGAATGTAAATCAACAGTTCATTTAGCTAGTTACTTCAGCTAGTTAGAATGTAAATCAACAGTTCATTTAACTAGTTACTTCAGCTAGTTAGAATGTAAATCAACAGTTCATTTAGCTAGTTACTTCAGCTAGTTAGAATGTAAATCAACAGTTCATTTAGCTAGTTACTTCAGCTAGTTAGAATGTAAATCAACAGTTCATTTAGCTAGTTACTTCAGCTAGTTAGAATGTAAATCAACAGTTCATTTAGCTAGTTACTTCAGCTAGTTAGAATGTAAATCAACAGTTCATTTAGCTAGTTACTTCAGCTAGTTAGAATGTAAATCAACAGTTCATTTAGCTAGTTACTTCAGCTAGTTAGAATGTAAATCAACAGTTCATTTAGCTAGTTACTTCAGCTAGTTAGAATGTAAATCAACAGTTCATTTAGCTAGTTACTTCAGCTAGTTAGAATGTAAATCAACAGTTCATTTAACTAGTTAGAATGTAAATCAACAGTTCATTTAGCTAGTTACTTCAGCTAGTTAGAACATAAATCAACAATTCATTTAGCTAGTTACTTCAGCTAGTTAGAATGTAAATCAACAGTTCATTTAGCTAGTTACTTCAGCTAGTTAGAATGTAAATCAACAGTTCATTTAACTAGTTAGAATGTAAATCAACAGTTCATTTAGCTAGTTACTTCAGCTAGTTAGAATATAAATCAACAGTTCATTTAGCTAGTTACTTCAGCTAGTTAGAACATAAATCAACAGTTCATTTAGCTAGTTACTTCAGCTAGTTAGAATGTAAATCAACAGTTCATTTAGCTAGTTACTTCAGCTAGTTAGAATGTAAATCAACAGTTCATTTAGCTAGTTACTTCAGCTAGTTAGAATGTAAATCAACAGTTCATTTAGCTAGTTACTTCAGCTAGTTAGAATGTAAATCAACAGTTCATTTAATTCAACAGTTCATTTAGCTAGTTACTTCAGCTAGTTAGAACATAAATCAACAGTTCATTTAGCTAGTTACTTCAGCTAGTTAGAATGTAAATCAACAGTTCATTTAGCTAGTTACTTCAGCTAGTTAGAATGTAAATCAACAGTTCATTTAGCTAGTTACTTCAGCTAGTTAGAATGTAAATCAACAGTTCATTTAGCTAGTTACTTCAGCTAGTTAGAATGTAAATCAACAGTTCATTTAGCTAGTTACTTCAGCTAGTTAGAATGTAAATCAACAGTTCATTTAGCTAGTTACTTCAGCTAGTTAGAATGTAAATCAACAGTTCATTTAGCTAGTTACTTCAGCTAGTTAGAATGTAAATCAACAGTTCATTTAGCTAGTTACTTCAGCTAGTTAGAATGTAAATCAACAGTTCATTTAGCTAGTTACTTCAGCTAGTTAGAACATAAATCAACAATTCATTTAGCTAGTTACTTCAGCTAGTTAGAATGTAAATCAACAGTTCATTTAGCTAGTTACATTCAACAATTCATTAGCTAGTTACTTCAGCTAGTTAGAACGTAAATCAACAGTTCATTTAGCTAGTTACTTCAGCTAGTTAGAATGTAAATTAACAGTTCATTTAACTAGTTAGAACATAAATCAACAGTTCATTTAGCTAGTTACTTCAGCTAGTTAGAACATAAATCAACAGTTCATTTAGCTAGTTACTTCAGCTAGTTAGAATGTAAATCAACAGTTCATTTAGCTAGTTACTTCAGCTAGTTAGAATGTAAATCAACAGTTCATTTAGCTAGTTACTTCAGCTAGTTAGAATGTAAATCAACAGTTCATTTAGCTAGTTACTTCAGCTAGTTAGAATGTAAATCAACAGTTCATTTAGCTAGTTACTTCAGCTAGTTAGAATGTAAATCAACAGTTCATTTAACTAGTTACTTCAGCTAGTTAGAACATAAATCAACAATTCATTTAGCTAGTTACTTCAGCTAGTTAGAATGTAAATCAACAGTTCATTTAGCTAGTTACTTCAGCTAGTTAGAATGTAAATCAACAGTTCATTTAACTAGTTAGAATGTAAATCAACAGTTCATTTAGCTAGTTACTTCAGCTAGTTAGAATGTAAATCAACAGTTCATTTAGCTAGTTACTTCAGCTAGTTAGAATGTAAATCAACAGTTCATTTAGCTAGTTACTTCAGCTAGTTAGAATGTAAATCAACAGTTCATTTAGCTAGTTACTTCAGCTAGTTAGAATGTAAATCAACAGTTCATTTAGCTAGTTACTTCAGCTAGTTAGAAATGTAAATCAACAGTTCATTTAGCTAGTTACTTCAGCTAGTTAGAATGTAAATCAACAGTTCATTTAGCTAGTTACTTCAGCTAGTTAGAATGTAAATCAACAGTTCACAGTTCATTTAGCTAGTTAGAATGTAAATCAACAGTTCATTTAGCTAGTTACTTCAGCTAGTTAGAACATAAATCAACAGTTCATTTAGCTAGTTACTTCAGCTAGTTAGAATGTAAATCAACAGTTCATTTAGCTAGTTACTTCAGCTAGTTAGAATGTAAATCAACAGTTCATTTAGCTAGTTACTTCAGCTAGTTAGAATGTAAATCAACAGTTCATTTAGCTAGTTACTTCAGCTAGTTAGAATGTAAATCAACAGTTCATTTAGCTAGTTACTTCAGCTAGTTAGAATGTAAATCAACAGTTCATTTAGCTAGTTACTTCAGCTAGTTAGAACATAAATCAACAGTTCATTTAGCTAGTTACTTCAGCTAGTTAGAATGTAAATCAACAGTTCATTTAGCTAGTTACTTCAGCTAGTTAGAATGTAAATCAACAGTTCATTTAGCTAGTTACTTCAGCTAGTTAGAATGTAAATCAACAGTTCATTTAGCTAGTTACTTCAGCTAGTTAGAATGTAAATCAACAGTTCATTTAACTAGTTAGAATGTAATTCAACAGTTCATTTAGCTAGTTACTTCAGCTAGTTAGAACATAAATCAACAATTCATTTAGCTAGTTACTTCAGCTAGTTAGAATGTAAATTAACAGTTCATTTAGCTAGTTACTTCAGCTAGTTAGAATGTAAATCAACAGTTCATTTAGCTAGTTACTTCAGCTAGTTAGAATATAAATCAACAGTTAATTTAGCTAGATACTTCAGCTAGTTAGAAGGTAAATCAACAGTTCATTTAGCTAGTTACTTCAGCTAGTTAGAATGTAAATCAACAGTTCATTTAGCTAGTTATTTCAGCTAGTTAGAATATAAATCAACAGTTAATTTAGCTAGATACTTCAGCTAGTTAGAAGGTAAATCAACAGTTCATTTAGCTAGTTACTTCAGCTAGTTAGAATGTAAATCAACAGTTCATTTAGCTAGTTACTTCAGCTAGTTAGAATGTAAATCAACAGTTCATTTAGCTAGTTAAGCTAGTTAGAATGTAAATCAACAGTTCATTTAGCTAGTTACTTCAGCTAGTTAGAACATAAATCACAGTTCATTTAGCTAGTTACTTAGCTAGTTAGAATGTAAATCAACAGTTCATTTAGCTAGTTACTTCAGCTAGTTAGAATGTAAATCAACAGTTCATTTAGCTAGTTACTTCAGCTAGTTAGAAATGTAAATCAACAGTTCATTTAGCTAGTTACTTCAGCTAGTTAGAATGTAAATCAACAGTTCATTTAGCTAGTTACTTCAGCTAGTTAGAATGTAAATCAACAGTTCATTTAGCTAGTTACTTCAGCTAGTTAGAATGTAAATCAACAGTTCATTTAGCTAGTTACTTCAGCTAGTTAGAATGTAAATCAACAGTTCATTTAGCTAGTTACTTCAGCTAGTTAGAATTAAATCAACAGTTCATTTAGCTAGTTACTTCAGCTAGTTAGAATGTAAATCAACAGTTCATTTCATTTAGCTAGTTAGAATGTAAATCAACAGTTAGCTAGTTACTTCAGCTAGTTAGAACATAAATCAACAGTTAATTTAACTAGTTACTTCAGCTAGTTAGAATGTAAATCAACAGTTCATTTAGCTAGATACTTCATCTAGTTAGAATGTAAATCAACAGTTCATTTCACTAGTTACTTCAGCTAGTTAGAACATAAATCAACAGTTCATTTAGCTAGTTAGAATGTAAATCAACAGTTCATTTAACTAGTTAGAATGTAAATCAACAGTTCATTTAGCTAGTTACTTCAGCTAGTTAGAACATAAATCAACAGTTCATTTAGCTAGTTAGAATGTAAATCAACAGTTCATTTAACTAGTTACTTCAGCTAGTTAGAATGTAAATCAACAGTTCATTTAACTAGTTACTTCAGCTAGTTAGAATGTAAATCAACAATTCATTTAACTAGTTACTTCAGCTAGTTAGAATGTAAATCAACAGTTCATTTAGCTAGATACTTCATCTAGTTAGAATGTAAATCAACAGTTCATTTAACTAGTTACTTCAGCTAGTTAGATGTAAATCAACAGTTCATTTAGCTAGTTACTTCAGCTAGTTAGAATGTAAATCAACAGTTCATTTACTAGTTCATTTAGAATGTAAATCAACAGTTCATTTAGCTAGTTACTTCAGCTAGTTAGAATGTAAATCAACAGTTCATTTAGCTAGTTACTTCAGCTAGTTAGAATGTAAATCAACAGTTCATTTAGCTAGTTACTTCAGCTAGTTAGAATGTAAATCAACAGTTCATTTAGCTAGTTACTTCAGCTAGTTAGAATGTAAATCAACAGTTCATTTAGCTAGTTACTTCAGCTAGTTAGAATGTAAATCAACAGTTCATTTAGCTAGTTACTTCAGCTAGTTAGAATGTAAATCAACAGTTCATTTAGCTAGTTACTAAATCAGCTAGTTAGTTCATTTAGCTAGTTACTTCAGCTAGTTAGAATGTAAATTAATAGTTCATTTAGCTAGTTACTTCAGCTAGTTAGAACATAAATCAACAGTTAATTTAGCTAGTTACTTCAGCTAGTTAGAACGTAAATCAACAGTTAATTTTGCTAGTTACTTCAGCTAGTTAAAATGTAAATCAACAATTCATTTAACTAGTTACTTCAGCTAGTTAGAATGTAAATCAACAGTTCATTTAGCTAGTTACTTCAGCTAGTTAGAATGTAAATCAACAGTTCATTTAGCTAGTTACTTCAGCTAGTTAGAATGTAAATCAACAGTTCATTTAGCTAGTTACTTCAGCTAGTTAGAATGTAAATCAACAGTTCATTTAACTAGTTACTTCAGCTAGTTAGAATGTAAATCAACAGTTCATTTAGCTAGTTACTTCAGCTAGTTAGAATGTAAATCAACAGTTCATTTAGCTAGTTACTTCAGCTAGTTAGAATGTAAATCAACAGTTCATTTAGCTAGTTACTTCAGCTAGTTAGAATGTAAATCAACAGTTCATTTAACTAGTTAATGTTCAACAGTTCATTTAGCTAGTTACTTCAGCTAGTTAGAATGTAAATCAACAGTTCATTTAGCTAGTTACTTCAGCTAGTTAGAATGTAAATCAACAGTTCATTTAGCTAGTTACTTCAGCTAGTTAGAATGTAAATCAACAGCTAGTTAGAATGTAAATCAACAGTTCATTTAGCTAGTTACTTCAGCTAGTTAGAACATAAATCAACAATTCATTTAGCTAGTTACTTCAGCTAGTTAGAATGTAAATCAACAGTTCATTTAGCTAGTTACTTCAGCTAGTTAGAATGTAAATCAACAGTTCATTTAGCTAGTTACTTCAGCTAGTTAGAATGTAAATCAACAGTTCATTTAGCTAGTTACTTCAGCTAGTTAGAACATAAATCAACAGTTCATTTAGCTAGTTACTTCAGCTAGTTAGAATGTAAATCAACAGTTCATTTAGCTAGTTACTTCAGCTAGTTAGAACATAAATCAACAGTTCATTTAGCTAGTTACTTCAGCTAGTTAGAATGTAAATCAACAGTTCATTTAGCTAGTTACTTCAGCTAGTTAGAACATAAATCAACAGTTCATTTAGCTAGTTACTTCAGCTAGTTAGAATGTAAATCAACAGTTCATTTAGCTAGTTACTTCAGCTAGTTAGAATGTAAATCAACAGTTCATTTAGCTAGTTACTTCAGCTAGTTAGAATGTAAATCAACAGTTCATTTAGCTAGTTACTTCAGCTAGTTAGAATGTAAATCAACAGTTCATTTAGCTAGTTACTTCAGCTAGTTAGAATGTAAATCAACAGTTCATTTAGCTAGTTACTTCAGCTAGTTAGAATGTAAATCAACAGTTCATTTAGCTAGTTACTTCAGCTAGTTAGAAATGTAAATCAACAGTTCATTTAGCTAGTTACTTCAGCTAGTTAGAATGTAAATCAACAGTTCATTTAACTAGTTAGAATGTAATTCAACAGTTCATTTAGCTAGTTACTTCAGCTAGTTAGAACATAAATCAACAGTTCATTTAGCTAGTTACTTTTAGCTAGTTATTTCAGCTAGTTAGAATGTAAATCAACAGTTCATTTAGCTAGTTACTTCAGCTAGTTAGAATGTAAATCAACAGTTCATTTAGCTAGTTCCTTCAGCTAGTTAGAATGTAAATCAACAGTTCATTTAGCTAGTTACTTCAGCTAGTTAGAACATAAATCAACAGTTCATTTAGCTAGTTACTTCAGCTAGTTAGAATGTAAATCAACAGTTCATTTAGCTAGTTACTACAGCTAGTTAGAATGTAAATCAACAGTTCATTTAGCTAGTTACTTCAGCTAGTTAGAACGTAAATCAACAGTTAATTTAGCTAGTTACTTCAGCTAGTTAGAATGTAAATTAGTTTAGCTAGTTACTTCAGCTAGTTAGAATGTAAATCAACAGTTCATTTAGCTAGTTACTTCATCTAGTTAGAATGTAAATCAACAGTTCATTTAGCTAGTTAACAGCTAGTTAGAATGTAAGTTAGAATGTAAATCAACAGTTCATTTAGCTATTTACTTCAGCTAGTTAGAATCAGCTAGTTAAATCAACAGTTCATTTAGCTAGTTACTTCAGCTAGTTAGAATGTAAATCAACAGTTCATTTAGCTAGTTACTTCAGCTAGTTAGAATGTAAATCAACAGTTCATTTAGCTAGTTACTTCAGCTAGTTAGAATGTAAATCAACAGTTCATTTACAGTTATTCAGCTATTTCAACAGTTCATTTAGCTAGTTACTTCAGCTAGTTAGAATGTAAATCAACAGTTCATTTAGCTAGTTACTTCAGCTAGTTAGAATGTAAATCAACAGTTCATTTAGCTAGTTACTTCAGCTAGTTAGAATGTAAATCAACAGTTCATTTAGCTAGTTACTTCAGCTAGTTAGAATGTAAATCAACAGTTCATTTCAACAGTTCATTTAGCTAGTTACTTCAGCTAGTTAGAACATAAATCAACATTCATTTCTAGTTTTCAGCTAGTTAGAATGTAAATCAACAGTTCATTTAGCTAGTTACTTCAGCTAGTTAGAATGTAAATCAACAGTTCATTTAGCTAGTTACTTCAGCTAGTTAGAATGTAAATCAACAGTTCATTTAGCTAGTTACTTCAGCTAGTTAGAATGTAAATCAACAGTTCATTTAGCTAGTTACTTCAGCTAGTTAGAATGTAAATCAACAGTTCATTTAGCTAGTTACTTCAGCTAGTTAGAATGTAAATCAACAGTTCATTTAGCTAGTTACTTCAGCTAGTTAGAATGTAAATCAACAGTTCATTTAGCTAGTTACTTCAGCTAGTTAGAACATAAATCAACAATTCATTTAGCTAGTTACTTCAGCTAGTTAGAATGTAAATCAACAGTTCATTTAGCTAGTTACTTCAGCTAGTTAGAATGTAAATCAACAGTTCATTTAGCTAGTTACTTCAGCTAGTTAGAACATAAATCAACAGTTAATTTAGCTAGTTAGAATGTAAATCAACAGTTCATTTAGCTAGTTACTTCAGCTAGTTAGAATGTAAATCAACAGTTCATTTAACTAGTTACTTCAGCTAGTTAGAATGTAAATCAACAGTTCATTTAGCTAGTTACTTCAGCTAGTTAGAATGTAAATCAACAGTTCATTTCAGTTTTAGCTAGTTAGAATGTAAATCAACAGTTCATTTAGCTAGTTACTTCAGCTAGTTAGAATGTAAATCAACAGTTCATTTAGCTAGTTACTTCAGCTAGTTAGAATGTAAATCAACAGTTCATTTAGCTAGTTACTTCAGCTAGTTAGAATGTAAATCAACAGTTCATTTAGCTAGTTACTTCAGCTAGTTAGAATGTAAATCAACAGTTCATTTAGCTAGTTACTTCATCTAGTTAGAATGTAAATCAACAGTTCATTTAACTAGTTAGAATGTAAATCAACAGTTCATTTAGCTAGTTACTTCAGCTAGTTAGAACATAAATCAACAGTTCATTTAGCTAGTTACTTCAGCTAGTTAGAACATAAATCAACAGTTCATTTAGCTAGTTACTTCAGCTAGTTAGAATGTAAATCAACAGTTCATTTAACTAGTTAGAATGTAATTCAACAGTTCATTTAGCTAGTTACTTCAGCTAGTTAGAATGTAAATCAACAGTTCATTTAGCTAGTTACTTCAGCTAGTTAGAATGTAAATCAACAGTTCATTTAACTAGTTCAGTTAGAATGTTCAACAGTTCATTTAGCTAGTTACTTCAGCTAGTTAGAATGTAAATCAACAGTTCATTTAGCTAGTTACTTCAGCTAGTTAGAATATAAATCAACAGTTCATTTAGCATTTCAGCTAGTTAGAACGTAAATCAACAGTTCATTTAGCTAGTTACTTCAGCTAGTTAGAATGTAAATCAACAGTTCATTTAGCTAGTTAGAATGTAAATCAACAGTTCATTTAGCTAGTTACTTCAGCTAGTTAGAAAATAAATCAACAGTTCATTTAGCTAGTTACTTCAGCTAGTTAGAACATATATCAACAATTCATTTAGCTAGTTACTTCAGCTAGTTAGAATGTAAATCAACAGTTCATTTAGCTAGTTACTTCAGCTAGTTAGAATGTAAATTAATAGTTCATTTAGCTAGTTACTTCAGCTAGTTAGAACATAAATCAACAGTTCATTTAGCTAGTTACTTCAGCTAGTTAGAACGTAAATCAACAGTTCATTTAGCTAGTTACTTCAGCTAGTTAGAATGTAAATCAACAGTTCATTTAACTAGTTACTTCAGCTAGTTAGAATGTAAATCAACAGTTCATTTAGCTAGATACTTCATCTAGTTAGAAGTAAATCAACAGTTCATTTAACTAGTTAGAATGTAAAAATCAACAGTTCATTTAGCTAGTTACTTCAGCTAGTTAGAACATAAATCAACAATTCATTTAGCTAGTTACTTCAGCTAGTTTTAGTTATTTCAAGTTAGTAAATCAACAGTTCATTTAGCTAGTTACTTCAGCTAGTTAGAATGTAAATCAACAGTTCATTTAGCTAGTTACTTCAGCTAGTTAGAATGTAAATCAACAGTTCATTTAGCTAGTTACTTCAGCTAGTTAGAATGTAAATCAACAGTTCATTTAGCTAGTTACTTCAGCTAGTTAGAATGTAAATCAACAGTTCATTTAGCTAGTTACTTCAGCTAGTTAGAATGTAAATCAAAGTTCATTTAGCTAGTTACTTCAGCTAGTTTAAATCAACAGTTCATTTAGCTAGTTACTTCAGCTAGTTAGAATGTAAATCAACAGTTCATTTAGCTAGTTATTTCAGCTAGTTAGAATGTAAATCAACAGTTCATTTAGCTAGTTACTTCAGCTAGTTAGAAGGTAAATCAACAGTTCATTTAGCTAGTTACTTCAGCTAGTTAGAACATAAATCAACAATTCATTTAGCTAGTTACTTCAGCTAGTTAGAATGTAAATTAGTTTAGCTAGTTATTTCAGCTAGTTAGAATATAAATCAACAGTTCATTTAGCTAGTTACTTCAGCTAGTTAGAATGTAAATCAACAGTTCATTTAGCTAGTTACTTCAGCTAGTTAGAATGTAAATCAACAGTTCATTTAGCTAGTTACTTCAGCTAGTTAGAATGTAAATCAACAGTTCATTTAGCTAGTTACTTCAGCTAGTTAGAATGTAAATCAACAGTTCATTTTCAGTTACTTCAGCTTAGCTAGTTACTTCAGCTAGTTAGAATGTAAATCAACAGTTCATTTAGCTAGTTACTTACTAGTTAGAATGTAAATCAGCTAGTTAGAATGTAAATCAACAGTTCATTTAGCTAGTTACTTCAGCTAGTTAGAACATAAATCAACAATTCATTTAGCTAGTTACTTCAGCATTTAGCTAGTTATTTCAGCTAGTTAGAATGTAAATCAACAGTTCATTTAGCTAGTTACTTCAGCTAGTTAGAATGTAAATCAACAGTTCATTTAGCTAGTTACTTCAGCTAGTTAGAATGTAAATCAACAGTTCATTTAGCTAGTTACTTCAGCTAGTTAGAACATAAATCAACAGTTCATTTAGCTAGTTACTTCAGCTAGTTAGAATGTAAATCAACAGTTCATTTAGCTAGTTACTTCAGCTAGTTAGAATGTAAATCAACAGTTCATTTAGCTAGTTACTTCAGCTAGTTAGAATGTAAATCAACAGTTCATTTAGCTAGTTACTTCAGCTAGTTAGAATGTAAATCAACAGTTCATTTAGCTAGTTACTTCAGCTAGTTAGAATGTAAATCAACAGTTCATTTAGCTAGTTACTTCAGCTAGTTAGAATGTAAATCAACAGTTCATTTAAGTTACTTCAGCTTAGAATGTAAATCAACAGTTCATTTAGCTAGTTACTTCAGCTAGTTAGAAATAAATCAACAGTTCATTTAGCTAGTTACTTCAGCTAGTTAGAATGTAAATCAACAGTTCATTTAGCTAGTTACTTCAGCTAGTTAGAACATAAATCAACAGTTCATTTAGCTAGTTACTTCAGCTAGTTAGAATGTAAATCAACAGTTCATTTAGCTAGTTTTCAGCTAGTTAGAAGTAAATCAACAGTTCATTTCTAGTTACTCAGTTAGAATGTAAATCAACAGTTCATTTAGCTAAAGCTAGTTAGAATGTAAATCAACAGTTCATTTAGCTAGTTACTTCAGCTAGTTAGAATGTAAATCAACAGTTCATTTAGCTAGTTACTTCAGCTAGTTAGAATGTAAATCAACAGTTCATTTAACTAGTTAGAATGTTCAACAGTTCATTTAGCTAGTTACTTCAGCTAGAACATAAATCAACAGTTCATTTAGCTAGTTACTTCAGCTAGTTAGAATGTAAATCAACAGTTCATTTAGCTAGTTACTTCAGCTAGTTAGAATGTAAATCAACAGTTCATTTAGCTAGTTACTTCAGCTAGTTAGAATGTAAATCAACAGTTCATTTAGCTAGTTACTTCAGCTAGTTAGAATGTAAATCAACAGTTCATTTAGCTAGTTACTTCAGCTAGTTAGAATGTAAATCAACAGTTCATTTCTAGTTACTTCAGCTAGTTAGAATGTAAATCAACAGTTCATTTAGCTTACTTCAGCTAGTTAGAATGTAAATCAACAGTTCATTTAGCTAGTTACTTCAGCTAGTTAGAATGTAAATCAACAGTTCATTTAGCTAGTTACTTCAGCTAGTTAGAATGTAAATCAACAGTTCATTTAGCTAGTTACTTCAGCTAGTTAGAATGTAAATCAACAGTTCATTTAGCTAGTTACTTCAGCTAGTTGAACATAAATAAATCAACTAGTTACTTCATTTAGAATGTAAATTACTTCAGCTAGCTAGTTAGAATGTAAATCAACAGTTCATTTAGCTAGTTACTTCAGCTAGTTAGAATGTAAATCAACAGTTCATTTAGCTAGTTACTTCAGCTAGTTAGAATGTAAATCAACAGTTCATTTAGCTAGTTACTTCAGCTAGTTAGAATGTAAATCAACAGTTCATTTAGCTAGTTACTTCAGCTAGTTAGAATGTAAATCAACAGTTCATTTAGCTAGTTACTTCAGCTAGTTAGTAAATCAACAGTTCATTTAGCTAGTTACTTCAGCTAGTTAGAATGTAAATCAACAGTTCATTTAGCTAGTTATGTAAATCAGTTCATTTAGTTAGAATGTAAATCAACAGTTCATTTAGCTAGTTACTTCAGATAGTTAGAACATAAATCAACAATTCATTTAGCTAGTTACTTCAGCTAGTTAGAATGTAAATTAATAGTTCATTTAGCTAGTTACTTCAGCTAGTTAGAACATAAATCAACAGTTAATTTAGCTAGTTACTTCAGCTAGTTAGAACGTAAATCAACAGTTAATTTTGCTAGTTACTTCAGCTAGTTAAAATGTAAATCAACAATTCATTTAACTAGTTACTTCAGCTAGTTAGAACATAAATCAACAGTTCATTTAGCTAGTTACTTCAGCTAGTTAGAATGTAAATCAACAGTTCATTTAGCTAGTTACTTCAGCTAGTTAGAATGTAAATCAACAGTTCATTTAGCTAGTTACTTCAGCTAGTTAGAATGTAAATCAACAGTTCATTTAGCTAGTTACTTCAGCTAGTTAGAATGTAAATCAACAGTTCATTTAGCTAGTTACTTCAGCTAGTTAGAATGTAAATCAACAGTTCATTTAACTAGTTACTTCAGCTAGTTAGAATGTAAATCAACAGTTCATTTAGCTAGTTACTTCAGCTAGTTAGAATGTAAATCAACAATTCATTTAGCTAGTTACTTCAGCTAGTTAGAATGTAAATCAACAGTTCATTTAGCTAGTTACTTCAGCTAGTTAGAATGTAAATCAACAGTTCATTTAGCTAGTTACTTCAGCTAGTTAGAATGTAAATCAACAGTTCATTTAGCTAGTTACTTCAGCTAGTTAGAATGTAAATCAAAATCATTTACTAGTTCATTTATTTAGCTAGTTACTTCAGCTAGTTAGAATGTAAATCAACAGTTCATTTAGCTAGTTACTTCAGCTAGTTAGAATGTAAATCAACAGTTCATTTAGCTAGTTACTTCAGCTAGTTAGAATGTAAATCAACAGTTCATTTAGCTAGTTACTTCAGCTAGTTAGAACATAAATCAACAGTTCATTTAGCTAGTTACTTCAGCTAGTTAGAATGTAAATCAACAGTTCATTTAGCTAGTTACTTCAGCTAGTTAGAATGTAAATCAACAGTTCATTTAGCTAGTTTTCAGCTAGTTAGAATGTAAATCAACAGTTCATTTAGCTAGTTACTTCAGCTAGAATGTAAATCAACAGTTCATTTAGCTAGTTACTTCAGCTCAACAGTTAGAAGCTAGTTAGAAAATCAACAGTTCATTTCTAGTTACTTCAGCTAGTTAGAAGTAAATCAACAGTTCATTTAGCTAGTTACTTCAGCTAGTTAGAATGTAAATCAACAGTTCATTTAGCTAGTTACTTCAGCTAGTTAGAATGTAAATCAACAGTTCATTTAGCTAGTTACTTCAGCTAGTTAGAATGTAAATCAACAGTTCATTTAGCTAGTTACTTCAGCTAGTTAGAATGTAAATCAACAGTTCATTTAGCTAGTTACTTCAGCTAGTTAGAATGTAAATCAACAGTTCATTTTAAGCTAGTTAGAATGTAAATCAACAGTTCATTTAGCTAGTTACTTCAGCTAGTTAGAATGTAAATCAACAGTTCATTTAGCTAGTTACTTCAGCTAGTTAGAATGTAAATCAACAGTTCATTTAGCTTCATTTAGTTAGAATGTAAATCAACAGTTCATTTAACTAGTTAGAATGTTCAACAGTTCATTTAGCTAGTTACTTCAGCTAGTTAGAACATAAATCAACAGTTCATTTAGCTAGTTACTTCAGCTAGTTAGAATGTAAATCAACAGTTCATTTAGCTAGTTACTTCAGCTAGTTAGAATGTAAATCAACAGTTCATTTAGCTAGTTACTTCAGCTAGTTAGAATGTAAATCAACAGTTCATTTAGCTAGTTACTTCAGCTAGTTAGAATGTAAATCAACAGTTCATTTAGCTAGTTACTTCAGCTAGTTAGAATGTAAATCAACAGTTCATTTAGCTAGTTACTTCAGCTAGTTAGAACATAAATCAACAGTTCATTTAGCTAGTTACTTCAGCTAGTTAGAATGTAAATCAACAGTTCATTTAGCTAGTTACTTCAGCTAGTTAGAATGTAAATCAACAGTTCATTTAGCTAGTTACTTCAGCTAGTTAGAACATAAATCAACAGTTCATTTAGCTAGTTACTTCAGCTAGTTAGAATGTAAATCAACAGTTCATTTAGCTAGTTACTTCAGCTAGTTAGAATGTAAATCAACAGTTCATTTAGCTAGTTACTTCAGCTAGTTAGAATGTAAATCAACAGTTCATTTAGCTAGTTACTTCAGCTAGTTAGAATGTAAATCAACAATTCATTTAACTAGTTACTTCAGCTAGTTAGAATGTAAATCAACAGTTCATTTAGCTAGATACTTCATCTAGTTAGAACATAAATCAACAGTTCATTTAGCTAGTTACTTCAGCTAGTTAGAATGTAAATCAACAGTTCATTTAACTAGTTAGAATGTAATTCAACAGTTCATTTAGCTAGTTACTTCAGCTAGTTAGAACATAAATCAACAATTCATTTAGCTAGTTACTTCAGCTAGTTAGAATGTAAATTAGTTTAGCTAGTTATTTCAGCTAGTTAGAATATAAATCAACAGTTCATTTAGCTAGTTACTTCAGCTAGTTAGAATGTAAATCAACAGTTCATTTAGCTAGTTACTTCAGCTAGTTAGAATGTAAATCAACAGTTCATTTAGCTAGTTACTTCAGCTAGTTAGAATGTAAATCAACAGTTCATTTAGCTAGTTACTTCAGCTAGTTAGAATGTAAATCAACAGTTCATTTAGCTAGTTACTTCAGCTAGTTAGAACGTAAATCAACAGTTAATTTAGCTAGTTACTTCAGCTAGTTAGAATGTAAATTAGTTTAGCTAGTTATTTCAGCTAGTTAGAATGTCAAATTCATTTAGCTAGTTATTTCAGCTAGTTAGAATATAAATCAACAGTTCATTTAGCTAGTTACTTCAGCTAGAAGTTCAACAGTTCATTTAGCTAGTTACTTCAGCTAGTTAGAATGTAAATCAACAGTTCATTTAGCTAGTTACTTCAGCTAGTTAGAATGTAAATCAACAGTTCATTTACTAGTTACTTCAGCTAGTTAGAATGTAAATCAACAGTTCATTTAGCTAGTTACTTCAGCTAGTTAGAATGTAAATCAACAGTTCATTTAGCTAGTTACTTCAGCTAGTTAGAATGTAAATCAACAGTTCATTTAGCTAGTTACTTCAGCTAGTTAGAAATGTAAATCAACAGTTCATTTAGCTAGTTACTTCAGCTAGTTAGAATGTAAATCAACAGTTCATTTAGCTAGTTACTTCAGCTAGTTAGAATGTAAATCAACAGTTCATTTAGCTAGTTACTTCAGCTAGTTAGAATGTAAATCAACAGTTCATTTAGCTAGTTACTTCAGCTAGTTAGAATGTAAATCAACAGTTCATTTCTAGTTAGAATGTAATTCAACAGTTCATTTAGCTAGTTACTTCAGCTAGTTAGAACATAAATCAACAGTTCATTTAGCTAGTTACTTCAGCTAGTTAGAATGTAAATCAACAATTCATTTAACTAGTTACTTCAGCTAATTAGAATGTAAATCAACAGTTCATTTAGCTAGTTACTTCAGCTAGTTAGAATGTAAATCAACAGTTCATTTAGCTAGTTACTTCAGCTAGTTAGAATGTAAATCAACAGTTCATTTAGCTAGTTACTTCAGCTAGTTAGAATGTAAATCAACAGTTCATTTAGCTAGTTAGAATGTAAATCAACAGTTCATTTAGCTAGTTAATTCAGATAGTTAGAATGTAAATCAACAGTTCATTTAACTAGTTACTTCAGCTAGTTAAAATGTAAATCAACAGTTCTTTCAGTTAGATACTTCAGCTAGTTAGAATGTAAATCAACAGTTCATTTAACTAGTTACTTCAGCTAGTTAGAATGTAAATCAACAGTTCATTTAACTAGTTACTTCAGCTAGTTAGAATGTAAATCAACAGTTCATTTAGCTAGTTACTTCAGCTAGTTAGAATGTAAATCAACAGTTCATTTAGCTAGTTACTTCAGCTAGTTAGAATGTAAATCAACAGTTCATTTAGCTAGTTACTTCAGCTAGTTAGAATGTAAATCAACAGTTCATTTAGCTAGTTACTTCAGCTAGTTAGAATGTAAATCAACAGTTCATTTAGCTAGTTACTTCAGCTAGTTAGAATGTAAATCAAAGTTCATTTCTAGTTTAGCTAGTTAGAATGTAAATCAACAGTTCATTTAGCTAGTTACTTCAGCTAGTTAGAATGTAAATCAACAGTTCATTTAGCTAGTTACTTCAGCTAGTTAGAATGTAAATCAACAGTTCATTTAGCTAGTTACTTCAGCTAGTTAGAATGTAAATCAACAGTTCATTTAGCTAGTTACTTCAGCTAGTTAGAATGTAAATCAACAGTTCATTTAGCTAGTTACTTCAGCTAGTTAGAATGTAAATCAACAGTTCATTTAGCTAGTTACTTCAGCTAGTTAGAATGTAAATCAACAGTTCATTTAGCTAGTTACTTCAGCTAGTTAGAATGTAAATCAACAGTTCATTTAGCTAGTTACTTCAGCTAGTTAGAATGTAAATCAACAGTTCATTTAGCTAGTTACTTCAGCTAGTTAGAATGTAAATCAACAGTTCATTTAGCTAGTTACTTCAGCTAGTTAGAATGTAAATCAACAGTTCATTTAGCTAGTTACTTCAGCTAGTTAGAATGTAAATCAACAGTTCATTTAGCTAGTTACTTCAGCTAGTTAGAATGTAAATCAACAGTTCATTTAGCTAGTTACTTCAGCTAGTTAGAATGTAAATCAGCAGTTCATTTAGCTAGATACTTCAGCTAGTTAGAACATAAATCAACAGTTCATTTAGCTAGTTACTTCAGCTAGTTAGAATGTAAATCAACAGTTCATTTAGCTAGTTACTTCAGCTAGTTAGAATGTAAATCAACAGTTCATTTAGCTAGTTACTTCAGCTAGTTAGAATGTAAATCAACAGTTCATTTAGCTAGTTACTTCAGCTAGTTAGAACATAAATCAACAATTCATTTAGCTAGTTACTTCAGCTAGTTAGAATGTAAATCAACAGTTCATTTAGCTAGTTACTTCAGCTAGTTAGAACATAAATCAACAATTCATTTAGCTAGTTACTTCAGCATTTAGCTAGTTACTTCAGCTAGTTAGAATGTAAATTAATAGTTCATTTAGCTAGTTACTTCAGCTAGTTAGAATGTAAATCAACAGTTCATTTAGCTAGTTACTTCAGCTAGTTAGAATGTAAATCAACAGTTCATTTAGCTAGTTACTTCAGCTAGTTAGAACATAAATCAACAGTTCATTTAGCTAGTTACTTCAGCTAGTTAGAATGTAAATCAACAGTTCATTTAGCTAGTTACTTCAGCTAGTTAGAATGTAAATCAACAGTTCATTTAGCTAGTTACTTCAGCTAGTTAGAATGTAAATCAACAGTTCATTTAACTAGTTACTTCAGCTAGTTAGAATGTAAATCAACAGTTCATTTAGCTAGTTACTTCAGCTAGTTAGAATGTAAATCAACAGTTCATTTAGCTAGTTACTTAGCTTCAGCTAGTTAGAATGTAAATCAACAGTTAATTTAGCTAGTTACTTCAGCTAGTTAGAACATAAATCAACAGTTCATTTAGCTAGTTACTTCAGCTAGTTAGAATGTAAATCAACAGTTCATTTAGCTAGTTACTTCAGCTAGTTAGAATGTAAATCAACAGTTCATTTAGCTAGTTACTTCAGCTAGTTAGAATGTAAATCAACAGTTCATTTAGCTAGTTACTTCAGCTAGTTAGAACATAAATCAACAGTTCATTTAGCTAGTTACTTCAGCTAGTTAGAATGTAAATCAACAGTTCATTTAGCTAGTTACTTCAGCTAGTTAGAATGTAAATCAACAGTTCATTTAGCTAGTTACTTCAGCTAGTTAGAATGTAAATCAACAGTTCATTTAGCTAGTTACTTCAGCTAGTTAGAATGTAAATCAACAGTTCATTTAGCTAGTTACTTCAGCTAGTTAGAATGTAAATCAACAGTTCATTTAACTAGTTAGAATGTAAATCAACAGTTCATTTAGCTAGTTACTTCAGCTAGTTAGAATGTAAATCAACAGTTCATTTAGCTAGTTACTTCAGCTAGTTAGAATGTAAATCAACAGTTCATTTAGCTAGTTACTTCAGCTAGTTAGAATGTAAATCAACAATTAATTTAACTAGTTACTTCAGCTAGTTAGAATCTAAATCAACAGTTCATTTAGCTAGTTACTTCAGCTAGTTAGAACATAAATCAACAATTCATTTAGCTAGTTACTTCAGCTAGTTAGAATGTAAATCAACAGTAAATCAACAGTTCATTTAGCTAGTTACTTCAGCTAGTTAGAATGTAAATCAACAGTTCATTTAGCTAGTTACTTCAGCTAGTTAGAATGTAAATCAACAGTTCATTTAGCTAGTTACTTCAGCTAGTTAGAATGTAAATCAACAGTTCATTTAGCTAGTTACTTCAGCTAGTTAGAATATAAATCAACAGTTCATTTAGCTAGTTACTTCAGCTAGTTAGAATGTAAATCAACAGTTCATTTTAGTTACTTCAGCTAGTTAGAATGTAAATCAACAGTTCATTTCATTTAGCTAGTTAGAATGTAAATCAACAGTTCATTTAGCTAGTTACTTCAGCTAGTTAGAACATAAATCAACAGTTCATTTAGCTAGTTACTTCAGCTAGTTAGAATGTAAATCAACAGTTCATTTAGCTAGTTACTTCAGCTAGTTAGAATGTAAATCAACAGTTCATTTAGCTAGTTTCTAGTTAGAATGTAAATCAACAGTTCATTTAGCTAGTTACTTCAGCTAGTTAGAAATAAATCAACAGTTCATTTAGCTAGTTACTTCAGCTAGTTAGAATGTAAATCAACAGTTCATTTAGCTAGTTACTTCAGCTAGTTAGAATGTAAATCAACAGTTCATTTAGCTAGTTACTTCAGCTAGTTAGAATGTAAATCAACAGTTCATTTAGCTAGTTACTTCAGCTAGTTAGAATGTAAATCAACAGTTCATTTAGCTAGTTACTTCAGCTAGTTAGAATGTAAATCAACAGTTCATTTAGCTAGTTACTTCAGCTAGTTAGAATGTAAATCAACAGTTCATTTAGCTAGTTACTTCAGCTAGTTAGAATGTAAATCAACAGTTCATTTAGCTAGTTACTTCAGCTAGTTAGAATGTAAATCAACAGTTCATTTTAGTTACTTCAGCTAGTTAGAATGTAAATCAACAGTTCATTTAGCTAGTTACTTCAGCTAGTTAGAATGTAAATCAACAGTTCATTTAGCTAGTTACTTCAGCTAGTTAGAATGTAAATCAACAGTTCATTTAGCTAGTTACTTCAGCTAGTTAGTTCATTTAACTAGTTAAATCAACAGTTCATTTAGCTAGTTACTTCAGCTAGTTAGAACATAAATCAACAGTTCATTTAGCTAGTTACTTCAGCTAGTTAGAATGTAAATCAACAGTTCATTTAGCTAGTTACTTCAGCTAGTTAGAATGTAAATCAACAGTTCATTTAGCTAGTTACTTCAGCTAGTTAGAATGTAAATCAACAGTTCATTTAGCTAGTTACTTCAGCTAGTTAGAATGTAAATCAACAGTTCATTTAGCTAGTTACTTCAGCTAGTTAGAATGTAAATCAACAGTTCATTTAAATAGTTAGAATCAACAGTTCATTTAGCTAGTTACTTCAGCTAGTTAGAATGTAAATCAACAGTTCATTTAGCTAGTTACTTCAGCTAGTTAGAATGTAAATCAACAGTTCATTTAGCTAGTTACTTCAGCTAGTTAGAACATAAATCAACAGTTCATTTAGCTAGTTACTTCAGCTAGTTAGAACATAAATCAACAGTTCATTTAGCTAGTTACTTCAGCTAGTTAGAATGTAAATCAACAGTTCATTTAGCTAGTTACTTCAGCTAGTTAGAATGTAAATCAACAGTTCATTTAGCTAGTTACTTCAGCTAGTTAGAATGTAAATCAACAGTTCATTTAGCTAGTTACTTCAGCTAGTTAGAATGTAAATCAACAGTTCATTTAGCTAGTTACTTCAGCTAGTTAGAATGTAAATCAACAGTTCATTTAGCTAGTTACTTCAGCTAGTTAGAACATAAATCAACAGTTCATTTAGCTAGTTACTTCAGCTAGTTAGAATGTAAATCAACAGTTCATTTAACTAGTTAGAATGTAATTCAACAGTTCATTTAGCTAGTTACTTCAGCTAGTTAGAATGTAAATCAACAGTTCATTTAGCTAGTTACTTCAGCTAGTTAGAATGTAAATCAACAGTTCATTTAGCTAGTTACTTCAGCTAGTTAGAATGTAAATCAACAGTTCATTTAGCTAGTTACTTCAGCTAGTTAGAACATAAATCAACAGTTCATTTAGCTAGTTACTTCAGCTAGTTAGAATGTAAATCAACAGTTCATTTAGCTAGTTACTTCAGCTAGTTAGAATGTAAATCAACAGTTCATTTAGCTAGTTACTTCAGCTAGTTAGAATATAAATCAACAGTTAATTTAGCTAGATACTTCAGCTAGTTAGAATAAATCAACAGTTCATTTAGCTAGTTACTTCAGCTAGTTAGAATGTAAATCAACAGTTCATTTAGCTAGTTTACTTCAGCTAGTTAGAATGTAAATCAACAGTTCATTTAGCTAGTTACTTCAGCTAGTTAGAACATAAATCAACAATTCATTTAGCTAGTTACTTCAGCTAGTTAGAATGTAAATCAACAGTTCATTTAGCTAGTTACTTCAGCTAGTTAGAATGTAAATCAACAGTTCATTTAGCTAGTTACTTCAGCTAGTTAGAATGTAAATCAACAGTTCATTTAGCTAGTTACTTCAGCTAGTTAGAATGTAAATCAACAGTTCATTTAGCTAGTTACTTCAGCTAGTTAGAATGTAAATCAACAGTTCATTTAGCTAGTTACTTCAGCTAGTTAGAATGTAAATCAACAGTTCATTTAGCTAGTTACTTCAGCTAGTTAGAATGTAAATCAACAGTTCATTTAACTAGTTAGAATGTAATTCAACAGTTCATTTAGCTAGTTACTTCAGCTAGTTAGAACATAAATCAACAATTCATTTAGCTAGTTACTTCAGCTAGTTAGAATGTAAATTAGTTTAGCTAGTTATTTCAGCTAGTTAGAATATAAATCAACAGTTCATTTAGCTAGTTACTTCATCTAGTTAGAATGTAAATCAACAGTTCATTTAGCTAGTTCCTTCAGCTAGTTAGAATGTAAATCAACAGTTCATTTAGCTAGTTACTTCAGCTAGTTAGAACATAAATCAACAGTTCATTTAGCTAGTTACTTCAGCTAGTTAGAATGTAAATCAACAGTTCATTTAGCTAGTTACTTCAGCTAGTTAGAATGTAAATCAACAGTTCATTTAGCTAGTTACTTCAGCTAGTTAGAATGTAAATCAACAGTTCATTTAGCTAGTTACTTCAGCTAGTTAGAATGTAAATCAACAGCTTTATTTAGCTAGTTAGTAAATACAGTTCATTTAGCTAGTTACTTCAGCTAGTTAGAATGTAAATCAGCAGTTCATTTAGCTAGATACTTCAGCTAGTTAGAACATAAATCAACAGTTCATTTAGCTAGTTACTTCAGCTAGTTAGAATGTAAATCAACAGTTCATTTAACTAGTTACTTCAGCTAGTTAGAATGTAAATCAACAGTTCATTTAGCTAGTTACTTCAGCTAGTTAGAATGTAAATCAACAGTTCATTTAACTAGTTACTTCAGCTAGTTAGAATGTAAATCAACAGTTCATTTAACTAGTTACTTCAGCTAGTTAGAACATAAATCAACAATTCATTTAGCTTACTTCAGCTAGTTAGAATGTAAATCAACAGTTCATTTAGCTAGTTACTTCAGCTAGTTAGAATGTAAATCAACAGTTCATTTAGCTAGTTACTTCAGCTAGTTAGAATGTAAATCAACAGTTCATTTAGCTAGTTACTTCAGCTAGTTAGAATGTAAAATAGTTATTTCACTAGTTAGAATATAAATCAACAGTTCATTTAGCTAGTTACTTCAGCTAGTTAGAATGTAAATCAACAGTTCATTTAGCTAGTTACTTCAGCTAGTTAGAATGTAAATCAACAGTTCATTTAAATCAGCAGTTCATTTAGCTAGTTACTTCAGCTAGTTAGAATGTAAATCAACAGTTCATTTAGCTAGTTACTTCAGCTAGTTAGAATGTAAATCAACAGTTCATTTAGCTAGTTACTTCAGCTAGTTAGAATGTAAATCAACAGTTCATTTAGCTAGTTACTTCAGCTAGTTAGAATGTAAATCAACAGTTCATTTAGCTAGTTAGTAAATCAACAGTTCATTTAGCTAGTTACTTCAGCTAGTTAGAATGTAAATCAACAGTTCATTTAGCTAGTTACTTCAGCTAGTTAGAATGTAAATCAACAGTTCATTTAGCTAGTTACTTCAGCTAGTTAGAATGTAAATCAACAGTTCATTTAGCTAGTTACTTCAGCTAGTTAGAACATAAATCAACAGTTCATTTAGCTAGTTACTTCAGCTAGTTAGAATGTAAATCAACAGTTCATTTAGCTAGTTACTTCAGCTAGTTAGAATGTAAATCAACAGTTCATTTAGCTAGTTACTTCAGCTAGTTAGAATGTAAATCAACAGTTCATTTAGCTAGTTACTTCAGCTAGTTAGAACATAAATCAACAGTTCATTTAGCTAGTTACTTCAGCTAGTTAGAATGTAAATCAACAGTTCATTTTAGTTAGAATGTAATTCAACAGTTCATTTAGCTAGTTACTTCAGCTAGTTAGAAATAAATCAACAATTCAACTAGTTCATTTAGCTAGTTCATTTACTTCAGCTAGTTAGAATGTAAATCAACAGTTCATTTAGCTAGTTACTTTCTAGTTAGAATGTAAATCAACAGTTCATTTAGCTAGTTCAGCTAGTTAGAATGTAAATCAACAGTTCATTTAGCTAGTTACTCAGCTAGTTAGAACATAAATCAACAGTTCATTTAGCTAGTTACTTCAGCTAGTTAGAATGTAAATCAACAGTTCATTTAGCTAGTTACTTCAGCTAGTTAGAATGTAAATCAACAGTTCATTTAGCTAGTTACTTCAGCTAGTTAGAAATAAATCAACAGTTCATTTAGCTAGTTACTTCAGCTAGTTAGAATGTAAATCAACAGTTCATTTAGCTAGTTACTTCAGCTAGTTAGAATGTAAATAGAACTAGTTAGAATGTAAATCAACAGTTCATTTAGCTAGTTACTTCAGCTAGTTAGAATGTAAATCAACAGTTCATTTAGCTAGTTACTACAGCTAGTTAGAATGTAAATCAACAGTTCATTTAGCTAGTTACTTCAGCTAGTTAGAACGTAAATCAACAGTTAATTTAGCTAGTTACTTCAGCTAGTTAGAATGTAAATTAGTTTAGCTAGTTATTTCAGCTAGTTAGAATATAAATCAACAGTTCATTTAGCTAGTTACTTCATCTAGTTAGAATGTAAATCAACAGTTCATTTAGCTAGTTACTTCAGCTAGTTAGAATGTAAATCAACAGTTCATTTAGCTAGTTACTTCAGCTAGTTAGAATGTAAATCAACAGTTCATTTAGCTAGTTACTTCAGCTAGTTAGAACATAAATCAACAGTTAATTTAGCTAGTTACTTCAGCTAGTTAGAATGTAAATCAACAGTTCATTTAGCTAGTTACTTCAGCTAGTTAGAACATAAATCAACAGTTCATTTAGCTAGTTCAGCTAGTTAGAATGTAAATCAACAGTTCAGCTAGTTACTTCAGCTAGTTAGAAATGTAAATCAACAGTTCATTTAGCTAGTTACTTCAGCTAGTTAGAATGTAAATCAACAGTTCATTTAGCTAGTTACTTCAGCTAGTTAGAATGTAAATCAACAGTTCATTTAGCTAGTTACTTCAGCTAGTTAGAATGTAAATCAACAGTTCATTTAGCTAGTTACTTCAGCTAGTTAGAATGTAAATCAACAGTTCATTTAGCTAGTTACTTCAGCTAGTTAGAACATAAATCAACAGTTCATTTAGCTAGTTACTTCAGCTAGTTAGAATGTAAATCAACAGTTCATTTAACTAGTTAGAATGTAAATCAACAGTTCATTTAGCTAGTTACTTCAGCTAGTTAGAACATAAATCAACAATTCAAGCAGTTCATTTAGCTAGTTACTAGTTATTTCAGCTAGTTAGAATATAAATCAACAGTTCATTTAGCTAGTTACTTCAGCTAGTTAGAATGTAAATCAACAGTTCATTTAGCTAGTTACTTCAGCTAGTTAGAATGTAAATCAACAGTTCATTTAGCTAGTTACTTCAGCTAGTTAGAACATAAATCAACAGTTCATTTAAGCTAAATCAACAGTTCATTTAGCTAGTTACTTCAGCTAGTTAGAATGTAAATCAACAGTTCATTTAGCTAGTTACTTCAGCTAGTTAGAATGTAAATCAACAGTTCATTTAGCTAGTTACTTCAGCTAGTTAGAACGTAAATCAAATCATTTAGCAGTTCATTTAGCTAGTTATTTCAGCTAGTTAGAATGTAAATCAACAGTTCATTTAGCTAGTTACTTCAGCTAGTTAGAATGTAAA
>NW_024609816.1:0-22500 GCF_018296145.1 Oncorhynchus tshawytscha
TTCCATTCCATTCAGAGTGCAGCACAGAGACCACAGATAGGAGAGCCCAGTCACACAGTGGCTCTCAGCATTGTCTGGGATGCTGCTGCTGGTTAGTGGTTACCACAGCTCTGTACCCAACAGGAAGCATTATGCTCTGCCAACAGCCTCTTATCAGATGTGAAAGAATCCAAAGTGGAGCCGAGAGGATATTAAGGGCAGTGTATTGTGGAAAGCACAGTGGATGTCATTACCCAGAATTAAGAGGCTCCCTCTCCTTATAAAGGCTGATTTACGTAATGTTGACAGTGGTACAGGGTACAGGGCTGCCTGGAAGGATGGAACATGGTCAAACTGATATGATTTATTGTAAACATCCTAATGGAGACGTTCAGGTTGAAGCGTTGCACATTAAAACTGCGGGAGCATTCAACAGTGTGTGGATGTGTGTATTACTTTCAGGACTTGTTGTACTCTGCACCGGCAAGTTACTGGATGTGTGTTCACTTGGCCTACTTCTAAACATGATCTATTACACTAACATACAATGTGTGGGCTTAGCTATCTGAGGAAGTGAACACAGAGAGGACAGGGTTGTCAGTAGAGTAGCAGTCCTCTACAGAGAGAGGACAGGGTTGTCAGTAGAGTAGCAGTCCTCTACAGAGAGAGGACAGGGTTGTCAGTAGAGTAGCAGTCCTCTACAGAGACAGGACAGGGTTGTCAGTAGAGTAGCAGTCCTCTACAGAGAGAGGACAGGGTTGTCAGTAGAGTAGCAGTCCTCTACAGAGAGAGGACAGGGTTGTCAGTAGAGTAGCAGTCCTCTACAGAGAGAGGACAGGGTTGTCAGTAGAGTAGCAGTCCTCTACAGAGACAGGACAGGGTTGTCAGTAGAGTAGCAGTCCTCTACAGAGAGAGGACAGGGTTGTCAGTAGAGTAGCAGGCCTCTATAGAGAGAGGACAGGGTTGTCAGTAGAGTAGCAGTCCTCTACACAGAGATGACAGGGCTGCCAGTAGAGTAGCAGTCCTCTACAGAGAGAGGACAGGGCTGCCAGTAGAGCAGTTTGAAATGGAGGGAAGGGGGTATAAATGGGCCCTGGAGAGAATGAGATGGAGAGATAGTACATTTGCATGTTATTCATTTAGCAGACACGCCCTACCATGTTCACACCGCTGGGCCCTACCATGTTCACACTATTGGACCCTACCATGTTCACACTATTGGACCCTACCATGTTCACACTATTGGACCCTACCATGTTCACACTATTGGACCCTACCATGTTCACACTATTGGACCCTACCATGTTCACACTGCTGGGTGCTGGGGCCTACCATGTTCACACTATTGGAACCTACCATTTTCACACTCTTGGACCCTACCATGTTCACACTGCTGGGCCCTACCATATTCACACTATTGGACCCTACCATGTTCACACTATTGGACCCTACCATGTTCACACTATTGGACCCTACCATGTTCACACTATTGGACCCTACCATGTTCACACTATTGGACCCTACCATGTTCACACTATTGGACCCTACCATGTTCACACTATTGGACCCTACCATGTTCACACCGCTGGGCCATACCATGTTCACACTATTGGACTATTGGACCCTACCATGTTCACACTATTGGACCCTACCATGTTCACACTATTGGACCCTACCATGTTCACACCACTGGTCCATACCATGTTCACACTATTGGACCCTACCATGTTCACACCGCTGGGCCATACCATGTTCACACCGCTGGGGGCCACCCTACCATGTTCACACTATTGGACCCTACCATGTTCACACTATTGGACCCTACCATGTTCACACTATTGGACCCCCTACCATGTTCACACTATTGGACCATACCATGTTCACACCACTGGGCCCATGTTCACACCGCTGGGCCATACCATGTTCGCACTGTTGGACCCTACCATGTTCACACTATTGGACCCTACCATGTTCACACTATTGGACCCTACCATGTTCACACTATTGGACCCTACCATGTTCACACTATTGGACCCTACCATGTTCACACTATTGGACCATACCATGTTCACACCACTGGGCCATACCATGTTCACACCGCTGGGCCATACCATGTTCACACTATTGGGCCATACCATGTTCACACCACTGGTCCATACCATGTTCACACCACTGGGCCATACCATGTTCACACCACTGGTCCATACCATGTTCACACCACTGGGCCATACCATGTTCACACTATTGGGCCATACCATGTTCACACCACTGGTCCATACCATGTTCACACCACTGGGCCATACCATGTTCACACCACTGGGCCATACCATGTTCACACCACTGGGCCATACCATGTTCACACCACTGGTCCATACCATGTTCACACCACTGGGCCATACCATGTTCACACCACTGGTCCATACCATGTTCACACCACTGGGCCATACCATGTTCACATCACTGGGCCATACCATGTTCACACCACTGGGCCATACCATGTTCACACCGCTGGGCCATACCATGTTCACACCACTGGGCCATACCATGTTCACACCACTGGTCCATACCATGTTCACACCGCTGGGCCATACCATGTTCACACCACTGGGCCATACCATGTTCACACCACTGGGCCATACCATGTTCACACCGCTGGGCCATACCATGTTCACACTATTGGGCCATACCATGTGTAGATAGTCATGATCCCTGACCGAGAGCCTGAGGGATGACCAGCCCAAATTGTACTTATTCAACCATGCAGGAGTGTAACTCAGAAGCAGCCATGGGAGACCTGAAAGACATCGCTGCAGGTCCTTCATCTCACATCCAACGACTTGTTGGGATGAGGGCTTTTTCTGGTCAAAGAACAACACATTGGTTTGAATGTCACTGTTCCTGTCAAGAGGGCCAATGATATTTTCTACTGTGCTCACTTCTCAGTGGTTCCATGTCTGACTCCAAAGTGGAGATGTGAATCACACTGAATGACATATCACTGCAGAATAGATTTTCAGGATGTTCCCAGTCACCAACACTGACCTTGTTAAACACATGTTTACCCTGAAACATCGGGCACATGACATAATTCATATAATTACCTTGGTTCTGAATTCCTAAAACAAAAACGTATTTTGTAAAGCCTCAAGCTGCATACTGTGCCCAATAACCTGCCTGAGTGGCTGAAATGGTCACTGAATACGAGAACATCTCTTCATAGTCAGGAGGCCATAACTGCATCCCAAATGGCACCCTAGTCACTATATAGTGCAGAAGTAGTGCCCTATGTAGGGAATAGGGTGCCATTTGAGACGTATCGATGACTGTAGGCTATGACTGTAGTTACAGCCCATGATCAGGGATCACTTGACATTCTGACAACACGACGGTCGGTTCAGTGAAATGCAGTCAGTGGGATGGAGATGAAATAGCTCCCAGTCACTAGACCTTCTCTTGTGCCGACCCTCCTGCCGCAACTCAACTCCAGTGGTTTCAACCCAAAGATCTGCTCTGCATTATGCCCAGCCGTTTAGATCAAAGACAGGTGGAGGGCCTCTATTCTCCTCCTCATTCATTCCCACTGAATATGCATGATGTTTTAATTCCTCTCCTCCAATGGGAACAAGAGGTCGAAACAAAAGCACCAGCCACTCTCTAAACCCTAAACCAGCCTTCATGTCTAGAAGTAGGCACCTCCAGAGACAGTTATATATAAAGAGTTGGGCCAGGTTTTAGAATGGATGCCATGTAAGTGCCTTTATTCTCCTAATGTTGGTGATGTAACAATACACTTCCCTATTAAATGACCTGCTGTAAACAAGCAAAACAGAACAGCCAATTTAACACACGTTTTTATGGATTAGCATTTGGGATGATGTGTATCCAAGTCTGGACTGTGTTGTGGTGTCAACACATTTCACATTCACTGGACATCTTCATAAACAACGTATCGCTTAGCAGCGGCTATAGAGGAGAAAGAGGTGCTCCTGGACAACTCTTTATGTATCAGAATCTGGGGTCTTCTGCGTATCACATGCAGGGCAAACTGGAGTTCTGCTCTGTGAGCTCATCAGATTTGAAATAGTTTCAGTCGGCTGTATCAAACACAAGATCAGAGCAACAGGCGTGAACAGCAGGAAACAGTAACACATCATGACGAACCTAAACTATCTGACAAGTAGCACCAACCTCACAAACCGCCAGTAACAACACATAGCAGTCCAGAAATAATACAATTAGGAGCCAACCATTTAACAGACAAGAGCACATAATTAAACAGTGGAGGCTCAACTACACTCGGCAACAGAAGCTCCACTGTCCTTTAAGTGCCAATGTTCAAGTGGTTGCCATTAAAAATGTACTGTGGTGTGCTGTGCTCCTGCTGCCTGTACGGTGGAAGCTGCCTCAGCTGCATGTCAGCCAATCTGGGTCAGAGCTAGCTCCCCCTCACCTCCTCTTTCCCCACCTCCCCTGAAACACATTCTTCCGCCTGAAAATATTTGCCTAGCTACAGCACAAGCAGGAGTCAGCCCAGCTGAGAAAGTAACTCAAAACTCAAAGCTTATTATAAATGATTGATAGCTTCATAAATTATTTCATTCATTATCTTCTCGTTCGTTGTGGATGTTTGGTTTTTCTGGCAAGCATACATAGTTATTGGTTGTTTGTGGTCGTTCCTTCCAAGCTTCTGTTGAGTGAAAGCACTGACTGTTGTCCTCCTCCCACCCACTCTTAGTGTTGGTCTACAGAAACAGACCTCTGTGCCAGCAACATGCGTCACCAGTTCCTTCTATCCTGGACTGTTTGTTAACTGAACAGGCTTAAGGGCTCTCTGTCACACCACGGTCTCTTAGTCAGAGCTATGAGGTGGCAAAGCAGTATCCCTCTCAGCCAAGTGACGATGAACACACCGTGTGTGCCCCAAACGGCACCCTG
Organism: Oncorhynchus tshawytscha; assembly: GCF_018296145.1. Lineage (NCBI taxonomy): Eukaryota > Metazoa > Chordata > Actinopteri > Salmoniformes > Salmonidae > Oncorhynchus > Oncorhynchus tshawytscha. The sequence goes on from NW_024609816.1 coordinate 4,915, forward strand.
TTCCCTACATAGTGCACTACCAGGGCCCATAGGGCTTAGTGCACTCTGTATATAGGTCGGGAATAGGGTGCCATTTGGGAGGCAGACCCATGTCTGAAAGCAACGCTTTTCACCACGTCCTCACCAATCAGCCCTAATGCATTCTGAGGGGGCACTATTCCCCGTCTGTCTGTCTGTCTGTTGCTACAACCTGTAGCTAGCTGGTGCTGTGATGCACTCCTGCATGCTGCCTGCCTACAGAGACTGTTATAGGATACCTTTACCTAGCCAAGTGGAATCTGGTTTGTATGTGGAGAGACATGCACATAGGGGAGGCTTTATAAAACCACTTGTGTGTTGTACAAGTGTCACACCAGTTGATGTCGATCTCTAACAGATAGATTCAACAAATAGCAGGATAAATCAACAGGCAGAGATGCTGTTGTCAGTTGCCATGGCTGGACTAGTAGATTACCTTTGGAATCCCGTCAAACAAAACTGTACTGTTACACAATTCTCTGTTCATGGTCAGTATCATTCACACTATCAACAGCAAACAAGGGATGGACATGGAACTCAGCAGACCCCCTGTCTTTCTGTAAGGCCGTCAGCATGAAGACAAGCCTACTGTACTATTCAGCCGTCTGCCTGCAGGGGCCTAAGTGCTGCCCAGGGGAGTGGCAGTCTGACATTAAACTGCAGTGACGGTAGAGGGATGTAGGAAGCCAACAGACCAACCAAGGTGTGAGAGAAACCCAGTACAACTACAGCTGTCTCCTGTGGACTAATGCATTGTGCTGATATAGGATACGTTCCAAATGGCACCCTAATTCCCTTAATAGTGCACTACTTTTGACCAGGGACAAATGGGCTGTGGTCAAATGTAGTGCCCTATATAGAGAATAGGGTGCCATTTGGGTAGCACCCATACTCCTGCTATAGAACAATATCCCAGGAGCTCCTGAGACCCCAGTCTACATGGGCCATCTAATGAAGCAGATTATAATGATTCCTGATAAAACCTGCGTAGGCCATCTCATGAAGCAGATTATAATGATTCCTGATAAAACCTGCGTAGGCCATCTAATGAAGCAGATTATAATGATTCCTGATAAAACCTATGTAGGCCATCTAATGAAGCAGATTATAATGATTCCTGATAAAACCTGCGTAGGCCATCTCATGAAGCAGATTATAATGATTCCTGATAAAACCTGCGTAGGCCATCTAATGAAGCAGATTATAATGATTCCTGATAAAACCTGCGTAGGCCATCTAATGAAGCAGATTATAATGATTCCTGATAAAACCTGCGTAGGCCATCTAATGAAGAATATTATAATGATTCCTGATAAATTGATGAAATCGGGGCCTGAGACTCCGTAGAGCAGAATGAATCCCATTGGGAGTTGCATGGGATTTTTGTTCAGGAATATGTGATGTATTGAGTTGATGAACAAGGTCAGGATGAGGTCAAATAAATGAACAAGTGAAGTGCAGCTCAACCATATCGAGAGGGGGGGGGTAGGAAGAGTGATGTATAACAAGTTGACCAGTTACAATGTCATGCATCAATCAAAAAACACATATGATCAGGCAGGCTCCCTTTCTCCCCACCTGTCTACTAAGAGTTTCACTCCACCTGAATATAGCAATTCAACAGCTATCCCGCCGCCTGCACAGATCACCATGGTCACGACAGAGACACACATTGTTTTCCTATTTCTGAGGTCATTGACTGCCTCCGTAATGTGAAATGTATAATGTCTGTCAATAAGTGGCTTACATTTTCAAGTCAAAGCAGCACTTCTAATAGCATTTTTAAATGTATTGTGCATTGACATTATTGGTAGCCGTCAAGTTAACCAATCATGTCCACACATCTGATTACCTTGAACCAGAATGTCAGAAATTAGTGTTATCTTGTCCCTCATTCAGGAAGTGTCAGCAAGTTCACAGCCAAAATTGTAATTTGACTTCCCAGGAAATTGTCTATCCATTTTGAGGTCATAGACCTGATTCTAAATGCAGTCAAGAGAACTATTGAGTGATAAGGGTTATCTATGAGGAATGAAATGTCTTTTAGCCCCCTCAAAGGGCTACATGGACTCATCTAATTTATGCTACAGTAGCTACAGCCACCCAAGTAGCGCTCTCTCGCTCTCTCTCGCTCTCTCTCTCTCTCTCTCTCTCTCTCTCTCCCTCCCCTCTCTCTCTCCCTCCCCAATTTCTCTCTCTTCCCCCTCCTCTCTCTCCCCCTCTCTATCCCCCTCTCTCTCTCTTCCCTTTCTCTCTGAGCAGTACAGTAGTAAGGATGATGGTTAAAACACAAGGTCATGTACAGCACTGTTTCCTATAGGATGGTGAAGACATGCTTTACTCTGAGGATGTAGTTTCAACTTTTGATTCAAATGCTTGAAGATATACTTTAGGCTAATAAGGTGATATAGTATACATTGTGAAATTTGATACAAACAAATAAAAACAAGTGACTAACAGACAGACAAGAGATTTTGTTAATATTATTCTTTATTATGAAGTGACAATGCCTTGTTGTGTCTTGTGCTTACATCATTTGAATGCTGACTGGAAAGGACATTTTCCTCCCTCCAGATATCTCCTGAAATAAGGTTTGTTTAATTCTTTACAGCTGTAAAAATGATTACTCCAAAGGATTATTTACAAAGCCTCTTGCAATAAATTATTATTAATTCATTCTTTATTGGAAATACAAAACAGAGGTCAAGCTAATACGAGTTCTTGTTTTTTCTACCTGAATCTCTAGGTTCATTGTGCTACTTTTTAAGGTGTAAATGAAGTGCTTTATTATAGACAAATCTGTGGCACACCAATGAGGTTAAAGAAAGGCATCTTGTCCATCAAGCTGTGTGTGGATGCAGTGCAAAGTTTGCCCACCTTAAGTCAATAGTGGGTTCCAGTGTTTTTCATCCCAAAATAACACCCTATTCCCTATATAGTGCACTAGATTTGGCCACGGCCCATAGGGCTCTATATAGAATATAGGGTGCCATTGGGGACCCAGAAGGTGTTTGACCTTTGTATGACCTTAATGGGTGCCCTGTAGATTTGGATACATGTTCTGAGATGCTGGGAGCTGAAGTACTACGAGCCTACGGTCCTAACACTACTGTTGAAATAAGAGGCAGGCAATGCATGACGTTAGAGGAAAAGAGGATGTGGTCGTTTTCTTGTTGTTTCACTAACACTACATTGGCATTTTCCCTGATGTTGTATTTTTTTGTATGACTATAGATGCGTACTGGAGTAAAACATACCTGATTTTAAAAACTGCTATACAGTAGGTAATAGTTCATAATCATTTTCAAAAATACCATGCATTAAGTGATTATTGCTTTATAATTCGTCATGTGGCTTCAACAGAAATATTGCCAACAGATACTATCTAGATTTTGGAGAAGAAAAAAATCATAAGCTTTGTGATACTGGCATAGATTTCATTTTTGCATGCAATAATTTCAAATGGTAGTAAACGAAGAATAAGTGACAACGCTTTGGCCTGTTCATGAGAGGTTGGCAAATTCACACATTAAAGTGCAAATAATAGGTAGTGGTATCAAATAAAAACAGACCAATATGTCAGACATACTATATAAACAAATACATATAAATAGCCTAATGTATAAATAAATAAATACATAAATAAATAGATTAATTAATTAATACAAACATAAATGGCATTTACCTCAACGGAGAGTATGGTCAGTTGCTGCAGTACATTATTATCCAACATTAAAATGTTCGACTTTTGTTTGGAGCAATCCAGTATTGTCATCTTCGTCACATTTCAAAATATATGATTTCATATTTACGCGGGGTGGAAGGTATATTCTATCCACGTGACTGGAGGAGGAAGAGGATTTTTAAGTGCATGCGAAGATCATCAGTAATTCCTTCGGGTGGATTTCAAGGAGAATACAGAAATATTGTGCTATTATTGTGGTTCCACTGGAAGTTGAGGTGGATTTTAGGAAAGGTTTGGCAGAATTAGTCAACCAAAAATATAATGTTTTTGTCTGCACTTTTAATGTGGACGTCATGGAGAGTCATCGAGATCAGGACTCAAGGGCGAGAACGCGCCTTTGAAGCACGCGGACTCGTAGTGCTTATTCAGGTAGGACTTGAGAGCGAAGGTCTTGTCGCACCGTTTGCATTTGAAATGCTTGAAAGCGGAGTGAGTCTGCATATGCGCGCGCAGGTTGGAGCGGTCGGCGAACGCTTTTCCGCAGTGTGCACACCCAAAGGGCTTCTCACCCGTGTGTGACCTCATGTGGCCCTGCAGTAGCCAAGGTCTGCTGAAAGCTTTGCCACAGATGTCACACTTGTGCTTGAGGTCATGGGTGAGCAGGTGCATGGCCATTGCTGGCATGGACACGTACACTTTCCCACAGGTTGCGCACTTCTTGGCCATCTTGCTGTCCAGGCTCCGGTGGGTCTGCTTATGCCTACTCAGGTTGGAAGACGTGGCGTAGGTTTTCCCACATTCGTTGCATGTGTGACGCTGTATGCTCCTGCTGCTGGGGCTGCTGATTACTTTCCTCCGTGACCTTCCGTCCGTGATGTAAAACGCGTCCACCGTGTAGCAATCACTCACCACGGTGTCCCCATTGATGTAGCCGGAGGTGACGTCCGACTGCGGACTGTCAGGCTGGTCTGAGTCTGGGGCGCCGTAGTCGCTGTGGATTCCATCGTAGAGTGGCTCCGGAGAGGGAACTTTAATGGCACCGTCGCTTTCTCCATCGTAGACAGACGGGCTGATGTAGTCACTAATGTACCCTGGTGTGAAAAATAACAAGATGTTAATTCAATTACTCATTGTCGCGCGGGGATTCTTCAAGTGGGAACAATCTGCTTAATAGATACAACAAGCTACAGGCAGCACTTCTCCACTTGAAATCCGCTACAGCACGTTATCACCAAAGCCTATGCGTCCTATGCAGTTTATTAAGCTTTAGGCGAGTCTAAAACGTTTTTATTTATCTGGAAGCACGACCCTTTTATGCGTTAACCTATAGTTTCCATTTACACACAGTGAGAATAAACATAATTTAACAACATAACCTACTGAGATGATGAGGCAACATTATACAGCCGGTCTGAAGCGATGGATAGGCTAGTTTACACATCATCACGAAATAGGATTCAGCCTTCTGACTGACATAATGTCTAAATAATAGGGCTATACACCCGTGTTCCAAGGCATAACGGGTAATATAGGTGCAATGCAATCTCTTGTGTACATGCTGGTGCCTAAGTGCAGATATATGATGCACACTTGTGGGTTGTGGAGAAGTTTTGCATCAGCAACACAAGCATCATTCCTCCCCATGTTCCGAGTAGGCAAGGTGCGATAGGCTATTTCCACATTCAATTGGTTTGTTTCAAAAACATACAGGGTAGAATTAGCCTACACATGTATAGGTAGGTGTGTTTGTCAAAACTAATATAACAATGGTTTCAGATTGAGTCATGAATGCAGCACAAAAACGTGCAAACGTGGCAAAAAATACATAATAAGCAACATATATATATATATAACATAATCAACATTCTGATTTATAAATAATGTTTATATTTACCTTTATCGTGAATCCGTAGACTGACGTCGGTCCTGGATCGTCCATAAGAACTCTCAAAATCACTGGATGAAAAATCATCAAGCTTCACCTTTTTAACCAGGAAAGACCTTGGCATGTTTCTGGTGTTGCAAAGAAACAACAACCGTCCAGGGCAGGGTTACTGTCCTCATGCAACGCCAATGTAGAGCTGGATATTTAAGGCTGAGCTTTAGATGCCTGGCTGCGTGGAGTATCAGACACCCAGTCAGTCAAACAAACCCCCAGCCAACCCGTAGTGCTTAGGTTTCTCTGTTCTACCTGCAACGCCGTGTCTTGCGAAGGGAAGAAATGCAACTTCAGCACTGGATAGCTCCCTCTCAGAGGCTCGCGTACGACGGAGGAGCGAGCTGAAAGCACCCTGCAGAGTGCGCCTCTTTCTCCCGCGTGCCAATAGAGGAGAAATGCAAAAAACACGAGAGAAGCTGCTGTACTGTAAGAGTGCAACAAAAAATGGGTAGCACTTGTCAGCGTTATTTATTGCTTTCCAATTATTTCCAACTCTGATTGGTAGCCTATTTACATTTGGCTGAAAAATAATAATGTCAGTTGATGGACCATCACCGCTCCACTCTCTCTCTCTCTCTCTCTCTCTCTCTCTCTCTCTCTCTCCCTCTCTCTCTTTCTCACTGTTGCTGCAGCCTCTCTCTGTGTTCTGTGCTTGGTGTCTGGAGACAGTTGATCAGCTGTTGGGATTTATACGGCGCTGCGATCAGGTGGGAGATGGAAATGGAAGTGCTTAATTTAATCCATCAGAAATCTCTGGGGAGCAACATTGGGATAGAATGATTTATAAAGGCGGCTACTCGTCTCCACATCTCATTTTATTTTTAAGGAGCTCACCACCATGTTCTTTGGAGATAAGAATGGAAATGTTTGTTTTATTTCAAGTCTTTCTGTATCAGTTGAAACTAGGCTTACATCGCACCTGCTTACATGCAACGCATTACATTTTATTCAGCGCTTTCTCACGGTTTTGAATGGAGATTCTTTCCAGCTTTGCAATGCGTTGCACATTCTCCTGCAATTTTATGATGACATATCATTTCTTTGAAGAATTGTAACTTCTGTTCACCCCGTAATTACCATACCGTGTATAGCCTACAGGCTTCTGGTCTCTACGAAATCAAATGTTAGACAATTAATAATGTATCTCTTGTCATGTTCATATGATCATTATGGGTTCATGGTTCACTCTAATACTAAACATCCCAGGTGCTTTCATTCTGAATTTGCATTGTGACACAGCAACACCACTAACCAATAAAGCAACAAAAAATGACACATGGTTTGTGATATGCACATCGCAAATACATGACATTATTCAGGCAATCACACCGGTTTACTGGAAGGATGTAGTCTCCTTATCCGTCCATTAAATATTTGTGCATGTTAGATAGAATTAATATGTTAGATGTCATGCCCCTGCGCATCTACTGCATATATGCCTACTGTATTTAAGTAACCTAACTAAACCTAACTAAACCTACACCTAACTAAACCTACACCTAACTAAACCTAAACCTAACTAAACCTAACTAAACCTAACTAAACCTAAACCTAACTAAACCTAACTAAACCTACACCTAACTAAACCTAACTAAACCTAAACCTAACTAAACCTAACTGAACCTAAACCTAACTAAACTTAACTAAACCTAAACCTAACTAAAGCCTACGTCCCTAAAGGTTGCACCTGTGTGTTTGTCAGGACTTGCATGATGTCCTACTCTGTAGAGCTGGGCAGTTTAAGGACCGGTCTAGTATTGTTCAACATCTGGTTTCACTAATCAAAAAGAAACACTTGAGCAGTTGCCTTCAGAGGCTCGAGGATGTCCAATTAAAGAGTACATTCACCAGCTGCACTGCAGACATCACTACCTGTAGGCGTTTAGGTCCATGTGTAGATTCCATGCTAGACAGGATGCTGTTTGAAGCTCACCTGCTTGTTGTACTGTGATTCCACACGTAATCATCAGGACATTTTCTATGATTCTATCAGTGCAAAGTTCAGATCTATACTACAGGCTACAGGACACCACTGGTGACTTGTGTGCTGAAACGTATGCTGTACAGCTCTGGCAGCTCACCTCTGGTACTGCTACTGTAAGCTCCTCTAAACTCTTAAACAATATATCACTTCAATCCTGTTTAGGGATTTGTTGTTGACAGATGAATTGTTCATTTTAATTGACACCGTCAGGTGAGGTAACATGTGAAGGTGACAGTCAGCCAGGCCTAGCAGTGGAGTGGAGGTTGAGGTGGCAGGGATGGTGACGGTGCCCAGCTGGTGCCTGTGTGTGTGTGTGTGATGGCAGAAGGCAGGAGAGGGGCTAGGAAAGGGACTAGGCAGGCAGGCTCTGCAGCTGCTGCTGCTTCCCCAGTACACACACTGCCTGCAAGCAGATGGAGAATGTCCTGTCACAGAGAGAGAGAGAGGCTGAGGGGGGACAGAGGCCTGTGGGGAGGAGAGGAGGATGAGGATTAGGGTTACAGGAGGAGAGAAGAGGAGAGGAAGAGAGAGGAGAGGTGAAGTGAGGAAGGGACGGGGAGAAGAAGTGAGGAAGGGAGAAGAGAGGAAGGGAGTGGAGTGTAGAGGTGAGGAAAGGGAGGGGGAGAAGAAGAGAGAGGAGCGGAAGGGAGAGGAGAGGAAGGGAGAGGAGAGAAGACATGAGGAAGTGAGTGGGGGAGAAGAGAGGAAGGGAGAGGAGAGGTGAAATGAGGAAGGGGAGAAGAAGGGAGAGGAGAGGAAGGGAGAGGGGGAGGAGAGGATGAGAGAGGAGAGGTGAAGTGAGGAAGGGAAGGGGGAGAAGAAGGGAGAGGAGAGGAAGGGAGAGGGGGAGAGGAGAGGAAGGGAGAGGAGAGGTAGGGAGTGGGAGAGAGGAGAGGAAGGGAGGGGGAGAAGGGAGAGGAGAGGAAGGGAGAGGAGAGGTAGGGAGTGGGAGAGAGGAGAGGAAGGGAGGGGGAGAAGAAGGGAGAGGGAGAGAGGAGAGGAAGGGAGGGGAGAAGAAGGGAGAGGAGAGGGAGAAAAGGAGCATTTACCTTAGTTGGAGTTTGTTTTTGTTTTGTAAAAACATACTTCTCTAGAGAGTCCGAGCCCTTTGATCCATTGGAAATAATTGGTGTCACACCGTTTAACCCAAAGAAACCATCTCATCAGAAAGTAAGACAAAGAGCATTTAAAGCTTTGTCTTTCCTTTAAATAACTTTAATTAAAGCTGTTACACAGTTTACAGATCTATATGAAATGTCACCAATCCAATTAAATGAAGTTAAATTCAATACAACTTTATTTATCCCCTCAGGGGCAATTAAGAAAGGTAAGTCTGTTTTACAAGTATCAAATCACACAGTCTTCCGCATAGAGAATACCTACACAACAGACATCACATTTCCCAGTCACTTTATAATCTCCATCCTTGACTAAACAGACTAAAGCATCCTGAAAATGAAACCTCACGCAAAGACCAGGAACAGTACGGCGGAAAACAGCTTTAATTGATGAAATAGTGAGCTTTTTTTCAGCCCCCCGTAAGAAAGCAACAGCCGGCATTACTCAAAGATGAAGGAGAATGCTGTATATTGTCCCTCAGCCTGCTGTCGCAATAACACCAAATATTGCTGAGGCCTCTTCTCATCAAGCACCTCAGCATATATATACAGACAGAAATGCTGGACTGGGAGAGAAAAATCTACCCACTTCCCCCCTCCTTTTTTCTGATGACTCCAAGTGAAATATAATGCAGACCGCATTTGCAAACTCCCGGATAAAATGTCCCAGATTTGACAAAAGCGGAGTGGGGGGGTGGGCACACACTGATGGTGCACTGGAAGATTGAGAACACTGTGTAAGCGCACACACACACACACACACACACACACACACACACACACACACACACACACACACACACACACACACACACACATACACACACACACACACACACACACACACACACACACACACACACACACACACACACACACACACACACACACACACACACACACACACACACACACACACACACACACACACACACACACACACACACACACACACACACACACACACACACACACACACACACACACACACACACACGCAACCACACAAACACACAGAAACACATACATGCACACACACTCACAAACACACACATCTCTCTGTTGAATGTGGTCATTTGCAATTGTGATAAACTGAGTGTGAGGGAGGGCTGTGAGGGATGGCAAGGGATGCTGGGTAATTAGTAGAGCCGCCCCGGTGTTTCCAGCAATGAGCAATCTGAGGCAGGATCACGCTGTGTCTGGGAGGACCTGAGGGGGAACAGGCCTCCAGCGTGTTCTCTTACACTGCGTGTAGAGTCCTAAGTGTGGTCTGAAGCCATCTGCTGCCGACCGCTGCTGTGTGACAATAGATCATCCCAAACTCCTGGGTAATTGTGTGAATCCCAGAGATTGCATTTATATAGACGCCCAAGCAGACGAATTGCTGCCATGTGTCAGTCTAATATATGACCCCCTAACAAATACAGTTTTGATCATTTTGAAAGAGATGGGGGGGAAAAGATGAGCAAAAATCATTAGCTTCAACAGACAGCCCAAACATTGATGTGTCACATGTGATAAAAGGATACATATTTCTCTGGTCTCTGGCCTGGCCGCCGCTGTGCAGTCAGAGCCAAGCGGGAGTGGGAGCAGTATGGTCCTGGTCATATCATTATTATCTGCAGTATGGGCCCAGTCCTAGTCATATCATTATTATCTGCAGTATGGGCCCAGTCCTAGTCATATCATTATTATCTGCAGTATGGGCCCAGTCCTAGTCATATCATTATTATCTGCAGTATGGGCCCAGTCCTAGTCATATCATTATTATCTGTGGTATGGGCCCAGTCCTAGTCATATCATTATTATCTGCAGTATGGGCCCAGTCCTGGTCATATCATTTTTATCTGTGGTATGGGCCCAGTCCTAGTCATATCATTATTATCTGTGGTATGGGCCCAGTCCTGGTCATATCATTATTATCTGTGGTATGGGCCCAGTCCTAGTCATATCATTATTATCTGTGGTATGGGCCCAGTCCTGGTCATATCATTATTATCTGTGTTATGGGCCCAGTCCTAGTCATATCATTATTATCTGTGGTATGGGCCCAGTCCTAGTCATATCATTATTATCTGTGGTATGGGCCCAGTCCTAGTCATATCATTATCATCTGTGGTATGGGCCCAGTCCTGGTCATATCAGTATTATTATTGTCATTATTATTATTATTATGTCTTCAACTGAAAGGGCATTTACGTTTGAGTCATTTAGCAGATGCTCTTATCCAGAGTGACTTACAGGAGCAATTAGGGTTAAGTGCCTTGCTCAATGGCACATCGACAGATTTTTCACCTAGTCGGCTCGGGAATTCAAACCAGCGACATTTCAGTTACTGGACGCTCTTAACCGCTAGTCTACTTGCCGCCCCAAGGAGCATCTGAATGGATGGATGTGGTAGGACATTGTATGTAGGGTTTTCACACACACGCACACACACACACACGACACACACACACACACACACGCACACACACATGCACACACGCACACGCACACACACACACACGCACACACACGAACACACACACACACACGCACACACACATGCACACACACACACACACACACACACACACACACACACACACACACGATGCAACTGTGTGTTGTTTGCCCTGAGGCATCTCTGTTGAGCGCCATCCAGCAGAATGCTGTTGTCTCTGTGACGTATGTTACACTGTGGGTCGTATGTACTGTAGACGTCAACTGAACACCACAATCATACCCATTTCCCTGCTGTTATTGCAGCGGACATACCTGAAGCTTACCCCCAAAGGAGCATTAGCTGGGATGAAAGTAAGGAAGGTTGTATTTGTTAGAGGTATTCAAGTAGATTGATGGTCTGTTTTCTTTTTTTTAAATATTTTCTTTTTGCATTTTCCAATTAAGAACATTCAAAACAAAAGTGAAAAGATATTAGACAACGATAGGACAAAGTGACAGTAACAGACGAGCGTAACAACAAATAAATAATAATAATAATTATATAAACAAACATACAATAAGAAGAGAAAATAAATAAGGAGACATTGGATCACCTGCCGTAGGCTACATATTATACATTACGTGTGAAACATTGTGAGGATTATATAGAGATTCAATCAATGAGATGTGGGGGGAGATTCTCCATATAGTCAATAAAAGGTTGGATGGCCTGTTTTCTAATGGCACATTGTATATCAACTATACACAGAACTTCTGAGACTCCTTGAGTCCTGTACTGACCATGAACCTTCCATATGGCTGCTTTTAATGGACCAATAACTGTTTATATTATAAAGACAGAAGAGGAGCTTCTCAGCCTTAACCTTTGGTCTGATTTGCAGTTCTTGCAACTATTTTTAATGGCACCGTAAGGAGTTGTCTTTCAGTCTCAGCCTATGATTACCGGAACATTAAGATCAGTTGTGTCCTACTGTAAAAGGCCGTCTCTGTACTCTGTTCACTGTCGTACTTAAGTGTATGACTATGTCTCAAATGGCACAACAAAAAGTACAAAGTAGTGCACTCTATAGGGAATAGGGCTCTGGTCTAAAGTAGTGCACTCTATAGGGAATAGGGTGCCACGCGGGTCGTATATGTCACGTTCTGACCATAGTTCTTGTGTGTTTTCCTTGTTTTAGTGTTGGTCAGGACGTGAGCTGGGTGGGCATTCTATGTTGTGTGTCTAGTTTGTCTATTTCTATGTTTGGCCTGATATGGTTCTCAATCAGAGGCAGGTGTTAGTCATTCTGATTGGGAACCATATTTAGGGTCTTTGTGTTCTCTGCACCAGATAGGACTGTTTCGGTTTGTAGGTGGTTGTTTCCTGTCTTTGTGTTCTCTGCACCTGATAGGACTGTTTCGGGTTTGTAGGTGGTTGTTTCCTGTCTTTGTGTTCTCTGCACCTGATAGGACTGTTTCGGTTTGTAGGTGGTTGTTTCCTGTCTTTGTGTTCTCTGCACCAGATAGGACTGTTTCGGTTTGTAGGTGGTTGTTTCCTGTCTTTGTGTTCTCTGCACCTGATAGGACTGTTTCGGGTTTGTAGGTGGTTGTTTCCTGTCTTTGTGTTCTCTGCACCAGATAGGACTGTTTCGGGTTTGTAGGTGGTTGTTTCCTGTCTTTGTGTTCTCTGCACCAGATAGGACTGTTTCGGGTTTGTAGGTGGTTGTTTCCTGTCTTTGTGTTCTCTGCACCTGATAGGACTGTTTCGGGTTTGTAGGTGGTTGTTTCCTGTCTTTGTGTTCTCTGCACCAGATAGGACTGTTTCGGGTTTGTAGGTGGTTGTTTCCTGTCTTTGTGTTCTCTGCACCTGATAGGACTGTTTCGGTTTGTAGGTGGTTGTTTCCTGTCTTTGTGTTCTCTGCACCTGATAGGACTGTTTCGGGTTTGTAGGTGGTTGTTTCCTGTCTTTGTGTTCTCTGCACCAGATAGGACTGTTTCGGGTTTGTAGGTGGTTGTTTCCTGTCTTTGTGTTCTCTGCACCAGATAGGACTGTTTCGGGTTTGTAGGTGGTTGTTTCCTGTCTTTGTGTTCTCTGCACCAGATAGGACTGTTTCGGTTTGTAGGTGGTTGTTTCCTGTCTTTGTGTTCTCTGCACCTGATAGGACTGTTTCGGTTTGTAGGTGGTTGTTTCCTGTCTTTGTGTTCTCTGCACCTGATAGGACTGTTTCGGGTTTGTAGGTGGTTGTTTCCTGTCTTTGTGTTCTCTGCACCTGATAGGACTGTTTCGGTTTGTAGGTGGTTGTTTCCTGTCTTTGTGTTCTCTGCACCTGATAGGACTGTTTCGGTTTGTAGGTGGTTGTTTCCTGTCTTTGTGTTCTCTGCACCAGATAGGACTGTTTCGGGTTTGTAGGTGGTTGTTTCCTGTCTTTGTGTTCTCTGCACCAGATAGGACTGTTTCGGGTTTGTAGGTGGTTGTTTCCTGTCTTTGTGTTCTCTGCACCTGATAGGACTGTTTCGGTTTGTAGGTGGTTGTTTCCTGTCTTTGTGTTCTCTGCACCAGATAGGACTGTTTCGGTTTGTAGGTGGTTGTTTCCTGTCTTTGTGTTCTCTGCACCAGATAGGACTGTTTCGGGTTTGTAGGTGGTTGTTTCCTGTCTTTGTGTTCTCTGCACCAGATAGGACTGTTTCGGGTTTGTAGGTGGTTGTTTCCTGTCTTTGTGTTCTCTGCACCAGATAGGACTGTTTCGGGTTTGTAGGTGGTTGTTTCCTGTCTTTGTGTTCTCTGCACCTGATAGGACTGTTTCGGTTTTGCCACGTGTTATTTTGTATTTGTGTTCATGTTTCATGTTTCTTATTAAGAAACATGAACTTTAACCGCGCTGCATTTTGGTCCTCCTCTTCTTCCACGGAAGATAGCCATTACAGTATATGTGTTTCAGCCTTGGAAATAGAAATGTTGTTGCTATGACACCCTAGGTTGTCACACCCTGATCAGTTTCACCTGTCCTTGTGATTGTCTCCACCCCCTCCAGGTGTCGCTTATTTTCCCTGGTGTATTTATCCCGGTGTTTCCTGTCTCTCTGCCAGTTTGCCTTGTATGTTTTTCAAGTCAATCTATGTTTTTCCTGAACTCCTGCTTCTATTCTCTTTTGCAAGTCCTCCCAGTTTTTGACCCTTGCCTGTTTTCTGGACTCCGTACCCGCCTGCCTGACCTCGAGCCTGTCTGACCAGTCTGCCTACCCTGACCTCTAGCCTGCCTGCCACTCTGTACCTCCTAGATACTGATCTGGTTTTGACTTTTTTCCTGTCCACGACCGTTCTTGGATTGTTTAATAAATATCAAGACTCACACCATCTGCCTCCAGTGTCTGCATCTGGGTCTCGCCTTGTGCCCTTAAATAGGTGAAAGAACATCAATCTACTGGTGGCTTGCACCTGTATTTGGGAATGAACATGTATATTTCTACTTTCTTAGTTAATAAAAAAACATGTTTATTGTTTTGTTCATGAGACTAGCTCAGCTCGGAGACTCACAAAGCCCAGGAGAAGAGCTGGACAAATTGCTGTAATGCTGCAGGGTTTCAAAGCTATAATTTGTAAAGGATTCGGCAACCTGCAGTTTTTAAATTGGCTGTCGCTGTTATATGGCATATGCATACAGGAACTGGAGTAAAAATGATGTGTAATGGCTGTGTAAATATTCTATTTTGTGCTTTAAACATCCATGATATGTTATTACCTGACAGAAAAACAAGTGTGAGGAACATCTATCAAGTAAAAATGGTATGAACTGTACTAATGGGGATTGCATTGTCTCAGTGAAAACCTATTTTATCAGCACAGACTAGACACACTACTGAACATGTTATTTTGCAGAATATACCAATGAAAAGGTTGTACAGTCACTTCAGATGTCCCCGTTCAACATGGAAGTAAGTAGCCTTGATGTACCAGGACACCTCCTGGACAGGACACTAGTCTATCTCCTGTTTCTGTAGTGAGGCAGCTTGATGTACCAGGACACTAGTCTATCTCCTGTTTCTGTAGTGAGGCAGCTTGATGTACCAGGACACCTGGACAGGACACTAGTCTATCTCCTGTTTCTGTAGTGAGGCAGCTTGATGTACCAGGACACTAGTCTATCTCCTGTTTCTGTAGTGAGGCAGCTTGATGTACCAGGACACTAGTCTATCTCCTGTTTCTGTAGTGAGGCAGCTTGATGTACCAGGACACCTGGACAGGACACTAGTCTATCTCCTGTTTCTGTAGTGAGGCAGCTTGATGTACCAGGACACCTCCTGGACAGGACACTTGTCTAGTGCAGGGCCGGACCACCAATCTATCTCCTTAATGCTGAGTACCAAGGAGAGATGCATTGGGTCCCAATTTGACAGTCTTTGGTATGACTCAGCTAGAGATCAAACACACAACCTTCCAATCTCAGGGTGGACTCAGCACAGACTACAAGACCACAAGACCACGGAGTTGGCTATTTAAATATATGGGGCAACACAAAACGCAAAGACTTATGCAAGGGGCGTATTGATGATCAATGTCCATTTTTGGATTACATTTACCAGAAACTACCATAACCACTGCAAGTGGTTGTGCAACAGCTAACCCAGTCTATAAGGTGAAAACATGAAGTCAACATCAAGGGTATTTTCTTTCCAACCAACATGCTCACTCAAAAAGCCTTCCTTTCTCTCTCTGTGGGATTCTCCTGACCCTTTGACCCCAGCCTTGACCATTTGGCCTTCCTGTCTGGAGCTCCCTGGGGACCAGAGGGCCAGTTGGCTCAGCCCGCTGCCCATGTGTTCAGTCCAGCTTGGCCTTTCTCTCCTCTCCTGCCTGGCTGCCTGGAGCCTTTTAGTGCCACACTTGGCCTCTCATGAGAAAATCACCTAGTTGGCCTAACTATCCGTGTGATCAGCCTGTGACTGTGGATTCATCTCAAATGGCACCCTATTCCCTATGGGCCCAGGTCAAAAGTAGTGACCTTTAAAGGGAATTAAGGGTGCCATTTGGGACAGTCACACGAGCCTCGGAACTGCATGGGGACTGGGGGAAAACATGAATCTTATTTGTCCTAAGTTTTCCCAGAGGAGCTGTGGGACCAGACTGGGCGTTCAGTCCACCGATAGACCGTTACTGCCACCAGACGCCCGTTATCTCATGACCCAGGCCCAGCCAGTCTGGGAACCTAATTAGATGTGAACCTTAATATATGCCTCCCAAATGGCCCCTATTTCCTATATAGTGTACTCCTTTTGACCAGGGCCCATAGGCACTATAAAGGGAATAGGGTGTCATTTGGAACGGACACAAAGATTTTGGGGACAAAAGCCACATTATGCAAATGTTGTTAGATTTGTGTCTATTTAGTTTTCAATCCACTCTATAATTTTATTTACATATTTTTTCTCTCTCTCTTTCTCTTTCTCTCCTTCCCTCTCTCTCTCTTTCTCTCTCTCTCTCCTTCGATTTCTCTCTCTCCTTCGCTTTCTCTCTCTCTCTCTCCTCTCTTTCTCTCTCTCTCTCTCTCCTCCCTTTCTCTCTCTCTCTCTCTCCTTCCCTCTCACCCTCTCTCGTTATCTCTCCCCCCTCTCTCTCCTTCCCTCTCTCCTTCCCTCTCTCTCTCTCTCTCTCCTTCCCTCTCTCTCTCTCTCTCTCTCCACCCCTCTCTCTCTCCTTCCCTCTCTCTCCTTCCCTCTCTCTCTCTCTCTCTCTCTCTCTCTCTCCACCCTCTCTCTCTCTCCTTCCCTCTCTCTCTCTCTCTCTCTCTCTCCACCCTCTCTCTCTCCTTCCCTCTCTCTCTCTCTCTCCTTCCCTCTCTCTCTCTCTCTCCACCCTCTCTCTATCCTTCCCTCTCTCTCTCTCTCTCTCTCTCTCTCTCTCCTTCCCTCTCACCCTCTCTCGCTCTCCCCCTCTCTCTCCTTCCCTCTCTCCTTCCCTCTCTCTCTCTCTCTCTCCTTCCCTCTCTCTCTCTCTCTCTCTCCACCCCTCTCTCTCTCCTTCCCTCTCTCTCCTTCCCTCTCTCTCTCTCTCTCTCTCTCTCTCCACCCTCTCTCTCTCTCCTTCCCCTCTCTCTCTCTCTCTCTCTCCACCCTCTCTCTCTCCTTCCCTCTCTCTCTCTCTCTCCTTCCCTCTCTCTCTCTCTCTCCACCCTCTCTCTCTCCTTCCCCTCTCTCTCTCTCTCTCTCTCTCTCTCTCTCTCTCCTTCCCTCTCACCCTCTCTCGGTCTCTCCCCCTCTCTCTCTCCTTCCCTCTCTCCTTCTCTCTCTCTCTCTCTCTCTCTCTCCACCCTCTCTCTCTCCTTCCCTCTCTCTCTCTCTCCCTTCCCTCTCTCTCTCTCTCTCCACCCTCTCTCTCTCCTTCCCCTCTCTCTCTCTCTCTCCTTCCGTCTCACCCTCTC
>NW_024609816.1:27500-52500 GCF_018296145.1 Oncorhynchus tshawytscha
GGTGAGGGAGGTAGTTGCTGTGTGGCCAGTGGTGAGGAGGGAGGTAGTTGCTGTGGTGAGGAGGGGGTAGTTGCTATGTGGCCAGTGGTGAGGAGGGAGGTAGTTGCTGTGGTGAGGAGCGAGGTAGTTGCTGCATGGCCAGTGGTGAGGAGGGAGGTAGTTGCTGAGTGGCCAGTGGTGAGGGAGGTAGTTGCTGTGTGGCCAGTGGTGAGGTGGGAGGTAGTTGCTGTGGTGAGGAGGTAGTTGCTACGTGGCCAGTGGTGAGGAGGGAGGTAGTTGCTGTGGTGAGGAGGGAGGTAGTTGCTGTGTGGCCAGTGGTGAGGAGGGAGGTAGTTGCTGTGTGGCCAGTGGTGAGGAGGGAGGTAGTTGCTGCGTGGCCAGTGGTGAGGAGGGAGGTAGTTGCTGTGTGGCCAGTGGTGAGGAGGAGGTAGTTGCTGTGTGGCCAGTGGTGAGCAGGGAGGTAGTTGCTGTGGTGAGGAGGGAGGTAGTTGCTGTGTGGCCAGTGGTGAGGAGGGAGGTAGTTGCTGTGGTGAGGAGGGAGGTAGTTGCTGTGTGGCCAGTGGTGAGGAGGGAGGTAGTTGCTATGTGGCCAGTGGTGAGGAGGGAGGTAGTTGCTGTGGTGAGGCGGAGGTAGTTGCTGTGTGGCCAGTGGTGAGGAGGGAGGTAGTTGCTATGTGGCCAGTGGTGAGGAGGGAGGTAGTTGCTGTGGTGAGGAGGGAGGTAGTTGCTGTGGTGAGGAAGGAGGTAGTTGCTGTGGTGAGGAGGGAGGTTGTTGCCGTGTGGCCAATGGTGAGGATGGAGGTAGTTGCTGTGGTGAGGAGGGAGGTAGTTGCTGTGTGGCCAGTGGTGAGGAGGGAGGTAGTTGCTGTGTGGCCAGTGGTGAGGAGGGAGGTAGTTGCTGTGTGGCCAGTGGTGAGGAGGGAGGTAGTTGCTGTGTGGCCAGTGGTGAGGAGGGAGGTAGTTGCTGTGTGGCCAGTGGTGAGGAGGGAGGTAGTTGCTGTGTGGCCAGTGGTGAGGAGGGAGGTAGTTGCTGTGTGGCCAGTGGTGAGGAGGGAGGCAGTTGCTGCGTGACAAGTGGTGAGGAGCGAGGTAGTTGCTGTGTGGCCAGTGGTGAGGAGGGAGGTAGTTGCTGTGTGGCCAGTGGTGAGGAGGGAGGTAGTTGCTGTGTGGCCAGTGGTGAGGAGGGAGGTAGTTACTGTGTGGCCAGTGGTGAGGAGGGAGGTAGTTGCTGCGTGACAAGTGGTGAGGAGGGAGGTAGTTGCTGTGTGGCCAGTGGTGATGAGGGAGGTAGTTACTGTGTGGCCAGTGGTGAGGAGGGAGGTAGTTGCTGCGTGACAAGTGGTGAGGAGCGAGGTAGTTGCTGTGTGGGCAGTGGTGAGGAGGGAGGTAGTTACTGTGTGGCCAGTGGTGAGGAGGGAGGTAGTTGCTGCGTGGGCAGTGGTAAGGAGGAGGTAGTTGCTGTGTGGCCAGTGGTGAGGGGAGGTAGTTGCTGTGTGGCCAGTGGTGAGGAGGGAGGTAGTTGCTGTGGTGAGGAGGGAGGTAGTTGCTGTGTGGCCAGTGGTGAGGAGGGAGGTAGTTGCTGCGTGGCCAGTGGTGAGGAGGGAGGTAGTTGCTGTGTGGCCAGTGGTGAGGAGGGAGGTAGTTGCTGTGTGGCCAGTGGTGAGGAGGGAGGTAGTTGCTGTGGTGAGGAGGGAGGTAGTTGCTGCGTGGCCAGTGGTGAGGAGGGAGGTAGTTGCTGCGTGGCCAGTGGTGAGGAGGGAGGTAGTTGCTGTGTGGCCAGTGGTGAGGGAGGTAGTTGCTGTGTGGCCAGTGGTGAGGAGGGAGGTAGTTGCTGTGGTGAGGAGGGGGTAGTTGCTATGTGGCCAGTGGTGAGGAGGGAGGTAGTTGCTGTGGTGAGGAGGGAGGTAGTTGCTGCATGGCCAGTGGTGAGGAGGGAGGTAGTTGCTGAGTGGCCAGTGGTGAGGGAGGTAGTTGCTGTGTGGCCAGTGGTGAGGTGGGAGGTAGTTGCTGTGGTGAGGAGGGGGGGTAGTTGCTACGTGGCCAGTGGTGAGGAGGGAGGTAGTTGCTGTGTGGCCAGTGGTGAGGAGGGAGGTAGTTGCTGTGTGGCCAGTGGTGAGGAGGGAGGTAGTTGCTGCGTGGCCAGTGGTGAGGAGGGAGGTAGTTGCTGTGTGGCCAGTGGTGAGGAGGGAGGTAGTTGCTGTGTGGCCAGTGGTGAGCAGGGAGGTAGTTGCTGTGGTGAGGAGGGAGGTAGTTGCTGTGTGGCCAGTGGTGAGGAGGGAGGTAGTTGCTGTGGTGAGGAGGGAGGTAGTTGCTGTGTGGCCAGTGGTGAGGAGGGAGGTAGTTGCTATGTGGCCAGTGGTGAGGAGGGAGGTAGTTGCTGTGGTGAGGCGGAGGTAGTTGCTGTGTGGCCAGTGGTGAGGAGGGAGGTAGTTGCTATGTGGCCAGTGGTGAGGAGGGAGGTAGTTGCTGTGGTGAGGAGGGAGGTAGTTGCTGCGTGGCCAGTGGTGAGGAGGGAGGTAGTTGCTGCGTGGCCAGTGGTGAGGAGGGAGGTAGTTGCTGTGTGGCCAGTGGTGAGGGAGGTAGTTGCTGTGTGGCCAGTGGTGAGGAGGGAGGTAGTTGCTGTGTGGGAGGAGGGGGTAGTTGCTATGTGGCCAGTGGTGAGGAGGAGGTAGTTGCTGTGGTGAGGAGCGAGGTAGTTGCTGCATGGCCAGTGGTGAGGAGGGAGGTAGTTGCTGAGTGGCCAGTGGTGAGGGAGGTAGTTGCTGTGTGGCCAGTGGTGAGGTGGGAGGTAGTTGCTGTGGTGAGGAGGGGGTAGTTGCTACGTGGCCAGTGGTGAGGAGGGAGGTAGTTGCTGTGGTGAGGAGGGAGGTAGTTGCTGTGTGGCCAGTGGTGAGGAGGGAGGTAGTTGCTGTGTGGCCAGTGGTGAGGAGGGAGGTAGTTGCTGCGTGGCCAGTGGTGAGGAGGGAGGTAGTTGCTGTGTGGCCAGTGGTGAGGAGGGAGGTAGTTGCTGTGTGGCCAGTGGTGAGCAGGGAGGTAGTTGCTGTGGTGAGGAGGGAGGTAGTTGCTGTGTGGCCAGTGGTGAGGAGGGAGGTAGTTGCTGTGGTGAGGAGGAGGTAGTTGCTGTGTGGCCAGTGGTGAGGAGGGAGGTAGTTGCTATGTGGCCAGTGGTGAGGAGGGAGGTAGTTGCTGTGGTGAGGCGGAGGTAGTTGCTGTGTGGCCAGTGGTGAGGAGGGAGGTAGTTGCTATGTGGCCAGTGGTGAGGAGGGAGGTAGTTGCTGTGGTGAGGAGGGAGGTAGTTGCTGTGGTGAGGAAGGGAGGTAGTTGCTGTGGTGAGGAGGGAGGTTGTTGCCGTGTGGCCAATGGTGAGGATGGAGGTAGTTGCTGTGGTGAGGAGGGAGGTAGTTGCTGTGTGGCCAGTGGTGAGGAGGGAGGTAGTTGCTGTGTGGCCAGTGGTGAGGAGGGAGGTAGTTGCTGTGTGGCCAGTGGTGAGGAGGGAGGTAGTTGCTGTGTGGCCAGTGGTGAGGAGGGAGGTAGTTGCTGTGTGGCCAGTGGTGAGGAGGGAGGTAGTTGCTGTGTGGCCAGTGGTGAGGAGGGAGGTAGTTGCTGTGTGGCCAGTGGTGAGGAGGGAGGCAGTTGCTGCGTGACAAGTGGTGAGGAGCGAGGTAGTTGCTGTGTGGCCAGTGGTGAGGAGGGAGGTAGTTGCTGTGTGGCCAGTGGTGAGGAGGGAGGTAGTTGCTGTGTGGCCAGTGGTGAGGAGGGAGGTAGTTACTGTGTGGCCAGTGGTGAGGAGGGAGGTAGTTGCTGCGTGACAAGTGGTGAGGAGGGAGGTAGTTGCTGTGTGGCCAGTGGTGATGAGGGAGGTAGTTACTGTGTGGCCAGTGGTGAGGAGGGAGGTAGTTGCTGCGTGACAAGTGGTGAGGAGCGAGGTAGTTGCTGTGTGGGCAGTGGTGAGGAGGGAGGTAGTTACTGTGTGGCCAGTGGTGAGGAGGGAGGTAGTTGCTGCGTGGGCAGTGGTAAGGAGGGAGGTAGTTGCTGTGTGGCCAGTGGTGAGGGGAGGTAGTTGCTGTGTGGCCAGTGGTGAGGAGGGAGGTAGTTGCTGTGGTGAGGAGGGAGGTAGTTGCTGTGTGGCCAGTGGTGAGGAGGGAGGTAGTTGCTGCGTGGCCAGTGGTGAGGAGGGAGGTAGTTGCTGTGTGGCCAGTGGTGAGGAGGGAGGTAGTTGCTGTGTGGCCAGTGGTGAGGAGGGAGGTAGTTGCTGTGGTGAGGAGGGAGGTAGTTGCTGCGTGGCCAGTGGTGAGGAGGGAGGTAGTTGCTGCGTGGCCAGTGGTGAGGAGGGAGGTAGTTGCTGTGTGGCCAGTGGTGAGGGAGGTAGTTGCTGTGTGGCCAGTGGTGAGGAGGGAGGTAGTTGCTGTGGTGAGGAGGGGGTAGTTGCTATGTGGCCAGTGGTGAGGAGGGAGGTAGTTGCTGTGGTGAGGAGGGAGGTAGTTGCTGCATGGCCAGTGGTGAGGAGGGAGGTAGTTGCTGAGTGGCCAGTGGTGAGGGAGGTAGTTGCTGTGTGGCCAGTGGTGAGGTGGGAGGTAGTTGCTGTGGTGAGGAGGGGGTAGTTGCTACGTGGCCAGTGGTGAGGAGGGAGGTAGTTGCTGTGTGGCCAGTGGTGAGGAGGGAGGTAGTTGCTGTGTGGCCAGTGGTGAGGAGGGAGGTAGTTGCTGCGTGGCCAGTGGTGAGGAGGGAGGTAGTTGCTGTGTGGCCAGTGGTGAGGAGGGAGGTAGTTGCTGTGTGGCCAGTGGTGAGCAGGGAGGTAGTTGCTGTGGTGAGGAGGGAGGTAGTTGCTGTGTGGCCAGTGGTGAGGAGGGAGGTAGTTGCTGTGGTGAGGAGGAGGTAGTTGCTGTGTGGCCAGTGGTGAGGAGGGAGGTAGTTGCTATGTGGCCAGTGGTGAGGAGGGAGGTAGTTGCTGTGGTGAGGCGGAGGTAGTTGCTGTGTGGCCAGTGGTGAGGAGGGAGGTAGTTGCTATGTGGCCAGTGGTGAGGAGGGAGGTAGTTGCTGTGGTGAGGAGGAGGTAGTTGCTGTGGTGAGGAAGGGAGGTAGTTGCTGTGGTGAGGAGGAGGTTGTTGCCGTGTGGCCAATGGTGAGGATGGAGGTAGTTGCTGTGGTGAGGAGGGAGGTAGTTGCTGTGTGGCCAGTGGTGAGGAGGGAGGTAGTTGCTATGTGGCCAGTGGTGAGGAGGAAGGTAGTTGCTGTGGTGAGGAGGGAGGTAGTTGCTGTGTGGCCAGTGGTGAGGAGGGAGGTAGTTGCTGCGTGGCCAGTGGTGAGGAGGGAGGATAGTTGCTGTGTGGCCAGTGGTGAGCAGGGAGGTAGTTGCTATGGTGAGGAGGGAGGTAGTTGCTGCGTGGCCAGTGGTGAGGAGGGGTAGTAGTTGCTGTGGTGAGGAGGGAGGTAGTTGCTGTGGTGAGGAGGGAGGTAGTTGCTGCGTGGCCAGTGGTGAGGAGGGAGGTAGTTGCTGTGGTGAGGAGGGAGGTAGTTGCTGTGTGGCCAGTGGTGAGGAGGGAGGTAGTTGCTGTGTGGCCAGTGGTGAGGAGGGAGGTAGTGTTGGTAGAAGAGAGGACCACAATCTGTCACAGCTTCATTTGGGCCACAACCTGGTGCTCTGAAGCTTTGTGGGGGACAACAATGTCATTATCCATTAAATGTGGGATAGAGTCTATCAATGTCAGGAGTCTGAGATCAGATGGAGAGGGATGAGGAGGCTGCGCTGGCCTACAGATAACCCCACTGTCTGAGATTGATAGCAGGGCTGGTCTGGATGGCTTATCACTGTGGACTTGCTCTTTGATGACTATCTTATGAGAACAAATCATCACATCAAGGGTAACAAGAATTGGGCATTTGTTAGTTAATAAAGACAGACTGTGGACTGGGAGGGAGGAGCACAGCACCACTACAACAGTAGGATCTCTTATTCTACTTTTTGTTTCCTCATCTGTCCTGAACATTTTAGAGTTACATCTTTCTGGACCTTTATTATTGTTGGATTTTAAGTGTGGATTTTTCAAGACTTATACCACCTGTATAGTAAATAGATGTCTGACTTGTCCCAGAACATAGCTGCTATGGAATGATACAGAGTAGAGAGTCTATTGTCAGATCAAGGTAACATGGTGCAGAGTAGAGAGTCTATTGTCAGATCAAGGTAACATGGTGCAGAGTAGAGAGTCTATTGTCAGATCAAGGTAACATGCTACAGAGTAGAGAGTCTATTGTCAGATCAAGGTAACATGGTGCAGAGTAGAGAGTCTATTGTCAGATCAAGGTAACATGGTACAGAGTAGAGAGTCTATTGTCAGATCAAGGTAACATGCTACAGAGTAGAGAGTCTATTGTCAGATCAAGGTAACATGGTACAGAGTAGAGAGTCTATTGTCAGATCAAGGTAACATGGTGCAGAGTAGAGAGTCTATTGTCAGATCAAGGTAACATGATACAGAGTAGAGAGTCTATTGTCAGATCAAGGTAACATGATACAGAGTAGAGAGTCTATTGTCAGATCAAGGTAACATGATACAGAGTAGAGAGTCTATTGTCAGATCAAGGTAACATGATACAGAGTAGAGAGTCTATTGTCAGATCAAGGTAACATGGTGCAGAGTAGAGAGTCTATTGTCAGATCAAGGTAACATGGTGCAGAGTAGAGAGTCTATTGTCAGATCAAGGTAACATGGTGCAGAGTAGAGAGTCTATTGTCTGATCAAGGTAACATTGTACAGAGTAGAGAGTCTATTGTAAGATCAAGGTACAGAGTAGAGAGTCTATTGTCAGATCAAGGTAACATGGTACAGAGTAGAGAGTCTATTGTAAGATCAAGGTAACATGGTGCAGAGTAGAGAGTCTATTGTCAGATCAAGGTAACATGGTACAGAGTAGAGAGTCTATTGTCAGATCAAGGTAACATGGTGCAGAGTAGAGAGTCTATTGTCAGATCAAGGTAACATGGTACAGAGTAGAGAGTCTATTGTCAGATCAAGGTAACATGGTACAGAGTAGAGAGTCTATTGTCAGATCAAGGTAACATGGTACAGAGTAGAGAGTCTATTGTAAGATCAAGGTACAGAGTAGAGAGTCTATTGTCAGATCAAGGTAACATGGTACAGAGTAGAGAGTCTATTGTCAGATCAAGGTAACATGGTGCAGAGTAGAGAGTCTATTGTCAGATCAAGGTAACATGCTACAGAGTAGAGAGTCTATTGTTAGATCAAGGTAACATGGTGCAGAGTAGAGAGTCTATTGTCAGATCAAGGTAACATGGAAACAAAACAGACCATCCTGAGTCTCAGATCAGGTGTATTGGACACATACAGTAAGGCTCCATACCAGTTGATGGAATTCTAGAAGGAAATCAGGTGCAAGATGAAAACAGTGATTAACATGACAAATGACCACACACATCCATGTGTGGGTAATGAGGGCTGGGCTGCTTGCGGAGGGCTGAGGAGGCGGGGTGTTGTGAAGGCCCCCCTTGGAGCTCCAACATGCTCAGACCCAACGCCTTCTTCTCCAGATGGTGCAGGTGACTCAGTGTGCCTGACACACACACACACACACACACACACACACACACACACACACACACACACACACACACACACACACACACACACACACACACACACACACACACACACACACACACACACACACACACACACACACGTTCCATGAGACATATAGTATGCAGCCTGCCAGCAATATGTAAATGACTGCAGTGCTTTGACAGAGTTTGATTAATTACTCCAGATAGACTGTCTCAATGTATCTGCCGTGGCTAATGAACAATCTCACATTTATAAAGAAAGCCCCTCTGTCACCAGAAACACAAGTTCCCTCCTTTATGTTTCTGGACTTCTGACCTTTGATGAGAAGAAACCTACTGGAGGGGCTTGCAGCTTGACCTTTGGTGATCAGAAACCTAGTCTACAGGAACTAGTCTACCACTAGGAACTAGTGGTGTGGGGGCTGTGCTTTGGCAAAGTGGGTGGGGTTATATCCTTCCTGTTTGGCCCTGTCCGGGGGTGTCCTCGGATGGGGCCACAGTGTCTCCTGACCCCTCCTGTCTCAGCCTCCAGTATTTATGCTGCAGTAGTTTATGTGTCGGGGGGCTAGGGTCAGTTTGTTATATCTGGAGTACTTCTCCTGTCCTATTCGGTGTCCTGTGTGAATTTAAGTGTGCTCTCTCTAATTCTCTCTTTCTTTCTTTCTTTCTCTCTCTCGGAGGAGGACCTGAGCCCTAGGACCATGCCTCAGGACTACCTGACATGATGACTCCTTGCTGTCCCCAGTCCACCTGGCCGTGCTGCTGCTCCAGTTTCAACTGTTCTGCCTTATTATTATTTGACCAAGCTGGTCATTTATGAACATTTGAACATCTTGGCCATGTTCTGTTATAATCTCCACCCGGCACAGCCAGAAGAGGACTGGCCACCCCACATAGCCTGGTTCCTCTCTAGGTTTCTTCCTAGGTTTTGGCCTTTCTAGGGAGTTTTTCCTAGCCACCGTGCTTCTACACCTGCATTGCTTGCTGTTTGGGGTTTTAGGCTGGGTTTCTGTACAGCACTTTGAGATATCAGCTGATGTACGAAGGGCTATATAAATACATTTGATTTGATTTGATTTGAACTGGAGCGGCTTGCAGCTTGACCTTTGGTGAACAGAAACCTAGTCTACAGGAACTGGAGCGGCTTGCAGCTTGACCTTTGGTGATCAGAAACCTAGTCTACAGGAACTGGAGCGGCTTGCAGCTTGACCTTTGGTGATCAGAAACCTACTGTACAGGAACTAGAGGCTCTTGCAGTGTGACCTTTGGTGAACAGAAACCTAGTCTACAGGACCTAGAGGGTCTTGCAGCTTGACCTTTGGTGAACAGAAACCTAGTCTACAGGAACTAGAGGGTCTTGCAGCATGAGTGTGTAATATAAGACCTGATCAAGTTGTTTCTCAAAAAACTATGTCTGCATCCCAAAATACACCCTATTCCCTATATAGTACATTATTTTAACCAGGGTCCGTAAGGCTCTGGTCAAAAGTAGTGCACTAGATAGGGAATAGGGTCTCGTTTTGGATGTGTTCTTTGTGCTTCGCTATAGTGTGGCACAGTATGAAAATAGAGTTTTGTAACATCAAAAGATTGATTATTTTGTCCTCGTGATTTATCACAATACTACTCTGTGCCGAGGCACTACACATTCACTGTCATTTTACATAAACAGTGTAGGTTGTTGTGGTTGTTGTTCTGTACACAAAGCTTGCTTTGGGTATATCTCACTGTAATGATTGTCTGTACAGAACACTGTAATTCTGTAGTCAAAAAACGCCTTGTTTACTTTGTAGGGAAGAAAAACTTGAACTAATACATTTATCACCACAGTTGTGAAGTCATTGTTGAACCTGTTGTTTACAACCCTTCTTAGTTCAGTTCCCCGCCGTGCTGAAGAACACATGGATAATACTTCCTTTTATTTTCACATCAACAGCCACAACTCCAGCTGAGGGCACCTATGATCCTTTTCCAGGTAGTGGAGTCTGCTCTCTCTGTGTGAAATCAGTTAGCAGAGCTGCACTACCCGAACACGGCCTTCCTGTCTGTATGGAACCAACAGATATCCTGGTTTACTGTCTGTATGGAAACAACAGATATCCTGGTTTACTGTCTGTATGGAACCAACAGATATCCTGGTTTACTGTCTCTATGGAACCAACAGATATCCTGGTTTACTGTCTGTATGGAACCAACAGATATCTTGGTGTACTGTCTGTATGGAACCAACAGATATCCTGGTTTACTGTCTCTATGGAACCAACAGATATCCTGGTTTACTGTCTCTATGGAACCAACAGATATCCTGGTTTACTGTCTGTATGGAACCAACAGATATCCTGGTTTACTGTCTGTATGGAACCAACAGATATCCTGGTTTACTGTCTGTATGGAACCAACAGATATCCTGGTTTACAGTCTGTATGGAACCAACAGATATCCTGGTTTACTGTCTGTATGGAACCAACAGATATCCTGGTTTACTGTCTGTATGGAATGAACAGATATCCTGGTTTATGCTGCCAGCTGGGCTGCAGGCTCTCCAGAGGGAAGCTCACAAACACACACACACACACACACACACACACACACACACACACACACACACACACACACACACACACACACACACACACACACACACACACACACACACACACACACACACACACACACGCACACACAGGTAATCCTTACTGCAGCTGAATGACCACTTAGCACCAGGAGATCCTGGTGTGTGTGTATGTATGCATTCCTGTGTGTGTGTGTGTGTGTGTGTGTGTGTGTGTGTGTGTGTGTGTGTGTGTGTGTGTGTGTGTGTGTGTGTGTGTGTGTGTGTGTGTGTGTGTGTATGGGTTTGTTTGTGCCTGTGTGTACGTGTGTGTTTGTGTGTAGGGGATGTGTGTTTGCGGCTGATGACAGATTTAAATCTACTGAGCTGCAGTGATCATACTGTAACAGTGGCGCTCACCAGTGTCTTAACACAATGATCTGCTCTGTGAACTCTGCAGTGAGATTTGTAGATAGAGAGAGAGACAGAGAGAGATAGATAGAGGGGCAGAGAGAGAGGTAGAGAGAGAGGTAGAGAGGCAGAGAGAGTGAGAGGCAGAGAGAGAAAGAGAGAGAGAGAGAGAGGTAGAGGGAGAAAGAGGTAGTGATCATACTGTAACAGTGGAGCTCACCATTGTCTTAACACCATGATCTCCTCTCAGAGAGAGAGAGAGAGAGAGGTAGGGAGAGAGAGATGGAGAGAGAGAGGTAGAGAGATAGAGGTAGAGGTAGAGAGACATAGGGAGAGAGAGAGGTAGACACAGGGCCGTGGGGTGAGACAGGGATGCAGTTTAAGCCCCATCCACTTCAACATATATATCAACGAATTGGCGAGGGCACTAGAACAGCCTGCAGCACCCGGCCTCATCCTACTTAAATCTGAAGTCAAATGTCTACTGTTTGCTGATGATCTGGTGCTTCTATCACCAACCAAGGAGGGCCTACAGCAGCACCTAGATCTTCTGCACAGATTCTACCAGACCTGGACCCTGACAGTAAATCTCAGTAAGACCAAAATAATGGTGTTCCAAAAAAGGTCCAGTCGCCAGGACCACAAATACAAATTCCATCTAGACACCGTTGCCCTAGAGCACACAAAAAACTATACATACTGTACCTTGGCCTAAACATCAGCGCCACAGGTAACTTCCACAAAGCTGTGAACGATCTGAGAGACAAGGCAAGAAGTGCATTCTATGCCATCAAAAAGGAACATAAAATTCGACATACTGTACCAATTAGGATCTGGCTGAAAATACTTGAATCAGTTATAGAACCCATTGCCCTTTATGGTTGTGAGGTCAGGGGTCCTCTCACCAACCAATAACTCACAAAATGGGACCAAATTGAGACTGCATGCAGAATTCTGCAAAAATATCCTTTGTGTACAACGTAGAACATCAAATAATGCATGCATGCAGAGCAGAAATAGGCCCAGCTGATAGGGGTAGGTCTAAGAGATGCAATCAGAGGGCTGATAGGGGTAGGTCTAAGAGATGTAATCAGAGGGCTGATAGGGGTAGGTCTAAGAGATGTAATCAGAGGGCTGATAGGGTTCGGTCTAAGAGATGTAATCAGAGGGCTGATAGGGGTAGGTCTAAGAGATGTAATCAGAGGGCTGATAGGGGTAGGTCTAAGAGATGTAATCAGAGGGCTGATAGGGGTAGGTCTAAGAGATGTAATCAGAGGGCTGGGAGGTCTGATAATCAGAGGGCTGATAGGGGGTAGGTCTAAGAGATGTAATCAGAGGGCTGATAGGGGTAGGTCTAAGAGATGTAATCAGAGGGCTGCGGGTCGGTCTAAGAGATGTAATCAGAGGGCTGATAGGGGTCGGTCTAAGAGATGTAATCAGAGGGCTGATAGGGGTAGGTCTAAGAGATGTAATCAGAGGGCTGATAGGGGTAGGTCTAAGAGATGTAATCAGAGGGCTGATAGGGGTAGGTCTAAGAGATGTAATCAGAGGGCTGATAGGGGTAGGTCTAAGAGATGTAATCAGAGGGCTGATAGGGGTAGGTCTAAGAGATGTAATCAGAGGGCTGATACGGGTCGGTCTAAGAGACACCATCAAAGGGCTGATAGGGGTAGGTCTAAGAGATGCCATCAGAGGGCTGATAGGGGTAGGTCTAAGAGATGTAATCAGAGAGCTGATAGGGTTCGGTCTAAGAGATGTAATCAGAGGGCTGATAGGGTTCGGTCTAAGAGATGTAATCAGAGGGCTGATAGGGGTAGGTCTAAGAGATGCCATCAGAGGGCTGATAGGGGTCAGAGGGCTGATAGGGGTAGGTCTAAGAGATGTAATCAGAGGGCTGATAGGGGTCGGTCTAAGAGATGTAATCAGAGAGCTGATAGGGGTAGGTCTAAGAGATGTAATCAGAGAGCTGATAGGGGTAGGTCTAAGAGATGTAATCAGAGGGCTGATAGGGGTAGGTCTAAGAGATGTAATCAGAGGGCTGATAGGTCTCAGCTGGGATCCCATGTGATGGACAATCCCTTTTCTTCCAATTTGGAGCAATTAGCCTGGAGTTGAAACATCTGAAACTCCCCCTCCCGACTACCCAGGGTGAGGCCAGTAAAGCAGGCCATGCCCCTACCCCCTTCCCCCTACCTCCACTGGCTCAGCTGTGTTAAACCCTCCTGTGACATCTACACTTTTAATTCATGGCAACATTAACAGCATTGATTAACATATGTGCCAGTGGCAGTCTGCTGGAGAATTCCCCATTGATCTGTAAAGAGAGGCCGCTGTGATGTTGGAGCTGCATCTTTGTACTCTGGCTGTCTGTGTCTGCCTCCCAAATTATACCCTATTGCCTTGAAAGTGCACTCCTTTTGACCAGAGCCCTGGTTAAAAGTAGTGCACTGTATAGTGAATAGGGTGCCATTTAGAATGTATACTATGTCTGGCCATTAACTATAGACTAGAGATTTGTGTTATTATGAGGGAGGCAGGGGAGAGTTCCCTTGAGGGAGGCAGAAGGGGGGAGAAGGGGGCAGGAGGGGGCATGAAGGGGGCAGGAGGAGGCAGAAGGGAACAGGAGGGGGAGAAGGGGGCAGGAGGGGGAGAAGGGTGCAGAAGGGGGCAGAAGGGGGCAGGAGGAGGCAGATGGGGGAGAAGGGGACAATGGAATGGAGGAGGCAGAATGGGGGAAAGGGGGCAGGGAGTACAGGAGGGGACAGAAGGGGGCAGGAGGGTCCGGAAGGGGGCAGGAGGGGGAGAAGGGGACAGGAGGGAGCAGGAGGGCCCGGAAAGGGGGCAGGAGGGGGAGAAGGGGGCAGGAGGGGACAGGAGTGGAAAGGAGGGGACAGAAGGGGGCAGAGGGATACAGGAAGGGGCAGGAGAGGGAAAGAAGGGGGAGAAGTGGGCAGGAGGGCCCGGAAGGGGGCAGGAGGGGGAGAAGGGGACAGGAGGGAGCAGAAGGCGGCAGGAGGAGAGAGAGAGAGAGAGAGAGAGAGAGAGAGAGACAGGGAGAGATAGAGAGAGAAAAGAAATGCCACCACCAAAAATAAGAGTGCTTTTCATCGTTGACACAGAGTGAAAGTAAAACATATAAGAGTAAAATCCATCATAGGTCCACCCTGTCAGAGCTGGTCTCCCCGGCCATTGGCCTGTCATGCGGTGGACACTGTGGACTCTGCACTCACAATCCCTCTCATCTCCTGAGATTTCCGTGGTGACAGCTTACCCTCGCAAGGCTGCAACATGGCTGAATGACTTCTCTTTGGCTGCAACATGGCTGAATGACTTCTCTTTGGCTGCAACATGGCTGAATGACTTCTCTTTGGCTGCAACATGGCTGAATGACTTCTCTTTGGCTGCAACATGGCTGAATGACTTCTCTTTGGCTGCAACATGGCTGAATGACTTCTCTTTGGCTGCAACATGGCTGAATGACTTCTCTTTGGCTGCAACATGGCTGAATGACTTCTCTTTGGCTGCAACATGGCTGAATGACTTCTCTTTGGCTGCAACATGTCTGTATGACTTCTCTTTGGCTGCAACATGGCTGAATGACTTCTCTTTGGCTGCAACATGGCTGAATGACTTCTCTTTGGCTGCAACATGGCTGAATGACTTCTCTTTGGCTGCAACATGGCTGTATGACTTCTCTTTGGCTGCAACATGGCTGAATGACTTCTCTTTGGCTGCAACATGTCTGTATGACTTCTCTTTGGCTGCAACATGGCTGAATGACTTCTCTTTGGCTGCAACATGGCTGTATGGCTTCTCTTTGGCTGCAACATGGCTGTATGCATTCTCTTTGGCTGCAACATGGCTGAATGCCTTCTCTTTGGCTGCAACATGGCTGAATGCCTTCTCTTTGGCTGCAACATGGCTGTATGACTTCTCTTTGGCTGCAACATGGCTGAATGCCTTCTCTTTGGCTGCAACATGGCTGAATGACTTCTCTTTGGCTGCAACATGGCTGAATGACTTCTCTTTGGCTGCAACATGGCTGAATGACTTCTCTTTGGCTGCAACATGTCTGTATGACTTCTCTTTGGCTGCAACATGGCTGAATGACTTCTCTTTGGCTGCAACATGGTTTGGAGCAGGGCTGCATCCCTTCTCTGTTCCTTGGAAGATGAGACAAGTGAATGGCCTTTAACGGTTTCACTGAACACAAACATAATTATGCTTAACTTCCTCATTGGCTGTTAGTGAGTTCATTACGCCACTGTTCTGCCGACACAGAGGCAGGTGCCAGGGGAGATGAGCAGATAGGGTAGGAGGATGGAGGGTGGCAAAAAAAGGGAGAGAAACGAGGGAGAGAGAGAAATGACGTTCAAAAGGCTGCTGATTGGAAGATAAGTGGAGGAGGAGAGGGTTTCGTCTCTCGCTTCACGGTGCTGCTGCCTGAAAGGAATATCCACCTGCTTCCAGGCTCAATTGGTTCTTGTGTTCGTTTTTTTTGTTGTTGCTTTTTCGACTCTGTTCTTTTTCTCTGAGGCCCTGTGTTTTCCCCCTCAGTGTCGGATTTGGAGCTGTGAATGTGACTATAAGATTGAGTCCCAAATGGCACCCTATTCCCTATATATAGTGCACTACTTTTGACCAAAGCCCTATGGACCATGGTAAAAAAGAAGTGCACTAAATAGGGAATGTGGTGCCATTTGGGATACACCCTAAGCCACTCAGAGCGCTCCACCTCATTATGTTCAGTGGAGACGAGAGCCTTAAGACGTTTTTGTTGATTTTTCTGCATGGAATCAACACTGTCCTGTTTTTCAACCCGACTCCCTCCCCCCTCTATTTCTTTCTCTCACTCTCTTAAGTAAAAATACTTTAAAGCACTACTTAAGTTGTTTTTTGGGGGTATCTGTACTTTACTATTTATATTTTGGCCAACTTTTACTTTTACTTCACTACATTACTCAAGAAAATGATGTACTTTTTACTCCATACATTTTCCCTGACACCTAAAAGTACTCGTTACATTTTGAATGCTTAGCAGGACAGGAAAATGGTCCAATTCACACACTTATCAAGAGAACATCCCTGGTCATCCCTACTGCCTCTGATCTGACGGACTCACTAAACACAAAAGCATATTTTATAAATTATGCCTGAGTGTTGGAGTGTGCCCCTGGCTATCCGTAAATGTTAAAAACAAGAAAATGGTGCCGTCAGCTTTGATTAATATAAGGAATTTGAAATGATTTATACTTTTACTTTTGATACTTAAGTATATTTAGAAACAAATACTTTTAGACTTTTACTCAAGTAGTATTTTACTGGGCGACTTCCTATTAAGGTATCTATACTTTTACTCAAGTATCACAATTGGGTACTTTTTCCACCACTGTCCATTTATATGCTGTAGTTGGTCAGGAAGTACTGCTGCCCTGTTTGTCTTTATGGTTCTCTCTTAATATTTCCTAGACTGTTTATCCTTTTCACCTAGCTGCCTATTAGGAATCCAAGCAGGGTGTCTCCAGTTGTTAAGATGCATGGACTGTAGCAGTCTGTACCTAACCACAGGGGTGTACTAGTACAGCTGACAGGTGGCGTTTCTCTCAGATTTACACGCTATTGTCAAAGCATATCCTCATTTGGCCCACATATTACCTTCCTCAATGCTTCGACAAAATGACTGTAACCTTCAATACACCTACTAATGCATTCTACTACACACAGTATTCATGTTATCCCTGAGCAGTGCCAGAGATATTGGATTTGGTTAAAGTAACTTAATCCATGAAGAGCCACAATATTAGACATTTTGCACGCTCTGTGTTACGAGCACAGCATTTGCATAATCTGCTTTCATAATTGCCTTTGCGTGGCTCCCATTTTGCATTTCATTCATAATCCACACCATTAAAACATGTATTATTTCATTGAAAATACCACACCCATTATTTAAACGTAATTGCTACCAATGTATCAGAATCACACGGTAAGATGAATCATCTCACAAAACATTAGTAGAGGGAAATATCCAGGAAGTCACCTTGCTAAAGATTAGCAGGAGGCTGATCACTGAAGCTCCAGCTAGTTATCAGAATTCTGCTCACACTAATGTGATAGTGGTGCTGCTCAATGGAACAGGGAGGTGTTGCCCATATTAATGCACCTACCTAACCAACACGCAGCAGCAGCAATGGGAGACGGGACTGGCTCAGCAACGCCCTGCTTTACTGTTGATCACACAAAGCTTGGGCTGGGACAGATGAGGGCGAGATAGCATGATTAATGTCACACCCGTATTTAAAAACAAAAACAATACATATTAAGCAATTGTCAGTGGTGCCTTTAACCGAGCAAGCAGAAAGTTACACGTGGTGTCTGTAACCCATCAAGGTTCCATGTGGTGTCTTTAACCCATCAAGGTTCCATGTGGAGTTTTTAACCCATCAAGGTTCCATGTGGAGTTTTTAACACATCAAGGTTACATGTGGTGTCTTTAACCCATCAAGGTTCCATGTGGTGTCTTTAACCCATCAAGGTTCCATGTGGAGTTTTTAACACATCAAGGTTCCATGTGGTGTCTTTAACCCATCAAGGTTCCATGTGGAGTTTTTAACACATCAAGGTTCCATGTGGAGTTTTTAACACATCAAGGTTCCATGTGGTGTCTTTAACCCATCAAGGTTACATGTGGTGTCTTTAACCCATCAAGGTTACATGTGGTGTCTGTAACCCATCAAGGTTCCATGTGGTGTCTTTAACCCATCAAGGTTCCATGTGGAGTTTTTAACCCATCAAGGTTCCATGTGGAGTTTTTAACACATCAAGGTTACATGTGGTGTCTTTAACCCATCAAGGTTCCATGTGGTGTCTTTAACCCATCAAGGTTCCATGTGGAGTTTTTAACCCATCAAGGTTCCATGTGGAGTTTTTAACACATCAAGGTTCCATGTGGTGTCTTTAACCCATCAAGGTTACATGTGGTGTCTTTAACCCATCAAGGTTACATGTGGTGTCTTTAACCCATCAAGGTTACATGTGGTGTCTTTAACCCATCAAGGTTACATGTGGTGTCTTTAACCCATCAAGGTTACATGTGGTGTCTTTAACCCATCAAGGTTACATGTGGTGTCTTTAACCCATCAAGGTTACATGTGGTGTCTTTAACCCATCAAGGTTACATGTGGTGTCTTTAACCCATCAAGGTTACATGTGGTGTCTTTAACCCATCAAGGTTACATGTGGTGTCTTTAACCCATCAAGGTTACATGTGGTGTCTTTAACCCATCAAGGTTACATGTGGTGTCTTTAACCCATCAAGGTTACATGTGGTGTCTTTATTAACCCATCAGGCAGCAAGGTTACGTGTGGTGTCTTTAACCCATCAAGGTTACATGTGGTGTCTTTATTAACCCATCAGGCAGCAAGGTTACATGCGGTGCCTTTAACCCAGCAGGCAGTAAGGTTACATGTGGTGCCTTTAACCCAGCAGGCAGTAAGCCCTGATGACCCCTGGATGGGCAGGTCAAAGTTAATAAAGCTCAAGACCAATCCCATGGCCTGGTCTGACTGTGTGCCTCTTGATAGAGCCTCATGCCTGTTGAGTAAACACTAATGAAACTCTGATTCAGCCCCTTAAACACAGAAACACAAGCTTTGCTATACCGTCCACACACACAGGTACAACCAAACACACACCTTAACGCACTCTGGTGTTAAGCATCCTTGGACAAAGCCGTTGTTCTCCATGTCTCTCTAGTCTCTCTACTCGACCTTGGCTCGACAGCACAAGGCTCCATCTCATTGTACTCCAGGTCATCATATCAACCCGGTGGATGGATATCATCCCAGAACGCGGCTGGGGCATGGTTTGTTGTATGAGGACCATGTGCAGGCCACAGCAGCAGCAGCACCTCCAGCCCTGTTCTCTCTGGCTGGTGGAGATTGCTCTTCCTTTCCTTTTTCAATCTCCTGCATTCTGGACAAACTGCCAAGATGAAAGAGGAAGGTAATGAGTGGTGAAAGGGAAGAATGAGCGATGGATCAGATCAGATCCCCTCCCCCCCTTCCCACCATGTCCAGGAAGAGTCTGAATAATCTTCCACAGGCAGGCGAACCACATATACAGAGACATGTCTGGATTCGCCCCACCCTCCCTTAAAAGATCAGAGAGAAACCTGCTGGCCATATAGGTGCATCTCCACTTGATGCCAGACAGAAACTGGGTTGGAGTATTGTAGAAATGACCGAGATGACAAATACATTTGATTTGATTTGCATGTCATGATCGCGTTTGGTGTGGGGGGGCAAAATACATTTATGCATGATAGCGCACGTGCGCAGCCGGTTTGGGTTCGGTGTTAGGATCTCAGGAAGAGGCTAATGGGGAACCCTAATAAATTCAAATATATTTATTTTTATCTTCTGGGGAAAAAAACGACATTGAAATGACTCAAACCAAATCTAAACTGTGTGTTGTGTTGAGATGTGTAGGGATCGAGATCATAGATTATAATGAAGCTATGATAGCCAGGCACATACAGCCATCTTCCCCTTTTTGAAACATGTCTTTGATGCCAACCAACCACATAGGAAAGCTCATAGCGCTCTGGTCAGAAGGAATGCACTATGAAGGGATAGGGGCCGTTTCAGAGGGTGACGTGTCTGGTTCTCCTGATACAGACCACCTCCTGCTACTGGACCCAGGTGGTCCTACTGATCTTGTCCCTGCCACTGGTGAGGGCTTTGCGGAGCGTTGGGTGCAGGCTTCCCCCATGGGACAGTAAAAGTACAGACAATCCCTCAATCATATTGGAAAGGAAACTATATATTTTTCCTCACAAAATTGTAATTTGTCTGTTGCATCTGGTGATTGTTTTGATAATCTTCTCCATTGATTGGTTTTGTGGCAGCATTAAAAGTGGAACTGACAGTGTTTTAGCAACATGAAATCTTATTAAAATATGTTCGTGTACACTCCCAGGACGAACATATTTTTAAACATTTTCTGAGAAGCGAGCAGTCATAGAATATTTGAGAATGGCTTGGACTAAGGCTTGCGAAAATTCTATAGCAGTATAGAGTGGCAAAACGGCCATGGGTTTGAACCATTAATAGACACTGCAGTAAATAAAACCTCATAAAAACATCTGTCTTGTCCAGGAACGGATGCTACACAGACCGGTGTGCCATAGCCAGACAGAGCTACAGTAAAGCCTATATGAAAATAAGCCATTTCCCACATGGGCCTGTCATCATTCACTTTGAACTGGACTGTGTGTTTACAGGCAGTAGCAACAGCGTGACTTAAGAACATTAAAAACCATTCACCAAAATCCACTTGAATGGATTTCTGCAAATATGTAAATACCTCTTACATTTGGGAACTTTACAGTCCTATTGATCAAACAACCATGAAAAGGCAGGCTCTCTCTCCCTCAGTTGTTTATGCACATCAACAACAACAAAGATCAACAACTAATGTTATCCAGAGCGAGATGAGCTAAAATCTAATGAGGAATCAGTAGATAAACCTTGTTTAACTTTTTCAGCTTGTATTTGGCCAATCAAAACTGCACTGATTAATGATGGGGAATAGTAGCCTGTTCATCCTTCTGCAGCTTGTCTGCCAACCCACGATTTGACAACTGAATGGGAACTTGCCTGGCTGCCTGCCCATTTGATCGATGCCAAATACATTTGATTGGCAAATAAGACATATATAACAACCACTCAAGTTCAGCATAGCTAGCTAGCAAAGTACAGTTGTGGCCAAAAGTTTTGAGAATGACACAAATATTAATTTTCACAAAGTCTGCTGCCTCAGTTTGTATGATGGCAATTTGCATATACTCCCGAATGTTATGAAGAGTGATCAGATGAATTGCAATTAATTGCCAAATTCCTCTTTGCCATGCAAATGAACTGAATCCCCAAAAAACATTTCCATTGCATTTCAGCCCTGCCATAAAAGGACCAGCTGACATCATGTCTGTGATTCTCTCATTAACACAGGTGTGAGTGTTGACGAGGACAAGGCTGGAGATCACTCTGTCATGCTGATTGAGTTCGAATAACAGACTGGCAGCTTCAAAAGGAGGGTGGTGGTTGGAATCATTGTTCATCCTCTGTCAATCATGGTTAACTGCAAGGAA
Source organism: Oncorhynchus tshawytscha (assembly GCF_018296145.1). NCBI lineage: Eukaryota > Metazoa > Chordata > Actinopteri > Salmoniformes > Salmonidae > Oncorhynchus > Oncorhynchus tshawytscha. The sequence continues at coordinate 48,196 of NW_024609816.1, forward strand.
ACACGTGCCGTCATCATTGCTTTGCACAAAAAGGGCTTCACAGGCAAGGATATTGCTGTCAGTAAGATTGCACCTAAATCAAACATTTATCGGATCATCAAGAACTTCAAGGAGAGCTGTTCAATTGTTGTGAAGAAGGCTTCAGGGCGCCCAAGAAAGTCCAGCAAGAGCCAGGACCGTCTCCTAAAGTTGATTCAGCTGCGGGATCGGGGCACCACCAGTACAGAGCTTGCTAAGGAATGGCAGCAGGCAGGTGTGAGTGCATCTGCACGCACAGTGAGGCGAAGACTTTTGGAGGATGGCCTGGTGTCAAGAAGGGCAGCAAAGAAGCCACTTCTCTCCAGGAAAAACATCAGGGACAGACTGATATTCTGCAAAAGGTACAGGGATTGGACTGCTGAGGATTGGGGTAAAGTCATTTTCTCTGATGAATCCCCTTTCCGATTGTTTGGGGCATCCGGAAAAAAGCTTGTCCGGAGAAGACAAGGTGAGCGCTACCATCAGTCCTGTGTCATGCCAACAGTAAAGCATCCTGAGATTCCCATTCATGTGTGGGGTTGCTTCTCAGCCAAGGGAGTGGGCTCACTCACTATTTTTCCTAAGAACACAGCCATGAATAAAGAATGGTACCAACACATCCTCCGAGAGCAACTTCTCCCAACCATCCAGGAACAGTTTGGTGACAGACAATGTCTTTTCCAGCATGATGTAGCACCTTGCCATAAGGCAAAAGTGATAACTAAGTGGCTCGGGGAACAAAACATCGATATTTTGGTTCCGTGGCCAGGAAACTCCCCAGACCTTAATCCCATTGAGAACTTGTGGTCAATCCTCAAGAGGCGGGTGGACAAACAAAAATTCACAAAAAAAATCCCACAAATTCTTACAAACTCCAAGCATTGATTATGCAAGAATGGGCTGCCATCAGTGGCCCAGAAGTTAATTGACAGCATGCCAGGGCGGATTGCAGAGGTCTTGAAAAAGAAGGGTCGACACTGAAAATATTGACTCTTTGCATCAACTTCATGTAATTGTCAATAAAATCCTTTAACACTTGTGAAATGCTTGTAATTATACTTCAGTATTCCATAGTAGCATCTGACAAAAATATCTAAAGACACTGAGCAGCAAACTTTGTGGAAATTAATATTTGTGTCATTCTCAAAACTTTTGGCCACGACTGTAATTCACATTTCTTGCTAGCTAACCAAATTACACCTGCATCTCTAGCTGTAGCCACAGAAAAAAACGATATGGGGGGAAAATTTGGCCACTCACCCACTCGTCCAATGACATAACATCCTCCCAGAAGCTAGCTAAGGTTAGGCTCCGTGTTTTTAGCTTGTTAAATAAATAGGTACATAAAAATATATAAGCTAGCCTATTAGCCACGTTATGACTGAATTGTGATCATTGCCATTGCTAGTTTAATTGTATTGACAATCCCAGCCTTAGTTACAATCGTCCGTTTTTGGCATTGAAACAGAAACATTGCATCCTGAATGGCTGGAGGAAGCAAACAATGTACCAGGCCAGCTGTGATTTACAACATGATAGCAATATTTGTTGGACTACCAAGGAATGTATTGGTGAATTCTATAAACCATGAATTGAACTGGATCCATCTATTCTGACAACAATGCCTTACTCTACGTCATGTCCTTCTTTGTAAAAATAGAACCTATTTTTAAAACCTCTTAGAAAGTTGGTTTTGTAGCACAAACTGGGAATTTGATTGATTATGATTGTCTGTTTCATATCTGCAAAGTAGTTCAAATGCTGTCATTTCCACTTTAAGTAGTGTGAGAAAGAGAAAAGTCTAGCTAAGGAATTTGCTTTTGTAGATATTTTCTGCACATATCAATCTTGTGTTTGACTTCCCCTTTTGTCCCCAGCTGGCGACACTGCTCATCTCATGAATATGCACTAGCTGTATAATGAGGGCCTGTGTTTATCATCAATAAAGACTTATGTGGCCACAACACCATAGATACCGGCTTAATGTACCTATTAGTACTAGAACCTGAATGAACATGTTTAACATACAAGTCTCTTGAGAAACGCGAGAGAAAAAATTCTGCACAAAAGGAAAATAACAAGGAACAAGGAACATCCTAAAACGTGGACATTTCTTGATGGACCCAGATATGAAAACAGATAATATAATATCACGAACACCCTAACTTTGTGTCAGCACAGCACTCTGAAAATGTCATGCAAATGTAACCATGCTGCATTTCTTGCTTCCTAACACATTATATTATATTCCTCTCCTCCCTCGCCTCGCCCTCTGCCGTCTTCATCCTCTCATTTCACCACTACTTACACAGCACTCAAGAGCTCTCAGCCCAAATTGCAGTGAAGCTCCAATTCACTCCCCTAATGCCGATATTGATCCTTCATACAATGGACAACCCTTATACGTGTTAACTGACAAAGAGGCAGGACTGTTTTTTAAAAGCATAGACAGCCAGGCCCATTTCAACAAATGGCTGCTAGTCTTTCTTTCTATCTCCCTACGCTCCGATCTCTCCTCCCCTCTCTGTCTCAAAACTCTCTGTTTATGGATGACACCCTAACACTACAACAACACGACGACCAGCCAGCCCAGAACATGACAGTACATGACCTAGGAGGGGTCTGAATGACACTGTCTGCATCTGAAATACTACCCAATTCTCTATGTGGTGCACTACTGCTATTGTGCACTACATCCAAGTAGTGCACTTTATAGTGAATATGGTGCTATTTGGGACACAGCTGTAATCTCAATGAAGTCTGGGGGCCTGTTTTATGTCCCATGCAGGCTGCCATAGAAGCAGAGGGGTAATAATCCCAGCCAGAAGGTGAGAAACATTTAGTTGGGAATTTTGATTTAATTTGGTGGAAGTTTCCGGTTCAATCTATCTGTCCCCCATCCACAAGCTGGCAGGCAGCCCTAGAGGTCTGACGGTGGCTCATAACAGGCACTGCTTTTGGTTTAACATGATTAGTATACCCCCTGTTATTAAGATGGCGTAAATGGACTCACAAAATCAATGGCCAACATGGGACAAAGCTAGTCTAACCCTTCTAATGCCTTGTTGTGACTGTACAGTGAGCAGCTGGCAGAGGATGAGGGAGGGGTGGGAAATGGGTGTGTTGTACATGTGTAGGATGCGGCTGACACCCATTTGCCAAATCAAAGTTGCAACTGTTGGCACCATGTATATGTAATATGTAATGTAAACACCGCACACTGTGGTAAAAGACAATGATGAAGGAGGAGAGAGGAGGAGCCAGCCGGCAAATGAAACATCAGGAATGTGTCTCCAATGACACCCTATTCCCTAGAACCCCATAGGGCTCTGGTCGAAAGAAGTGCATTACATAGGGAATATGGTGCCATTCAGGATGCACCTCCAGGAGTTGCATTGTACCTCATTATTGCAGTGTTGTACTACATTCCATCCAGCTATGTGGAGGCTAGAACAGTACAGCCCTTAGCATGGTTACAGGTTCTCCTCTCTTTGTCCCAGAAGACAATGATAAATGAACACTTCCCAGCTCAGAAAGAGCCAGCGTGTCACTACTACGCTGTAACAGGGCTCGCCTCTCCTCCTCTTCCACTCCTCCTCTCCTCCTTCTATTGTTAGAGCCATATTCACAGCTCTAATTAAATTGGCTTTAAAAAAATCCATTCCTGACGACACAGGACTGGAAAAATGAAGATGAACATGAAGATGTGAATTCATTATTGAATGAGCCGTACACACTGTGTAAACAGGTATTGTAACATGAGTAATGCACTTGCATTAATGTGTGTACAGATGTAGGATCTTAAATTGAGCCAGGAAAATAATCCTGCAGCAACAGGAAATGTGAATTATTATATTGAATATAGTTAATGGACATTTTGGACAGGTTGATACATTTTTCATAAGGAATAAATACTGACATTTCAAAGTGTAAATTATAAACTTTAGAAGCCATTTTAAATCTCAAATACACTACAAGGAAAGTTCTCCTGCAACAGGGTGATCACATTAAGATCCTACATCTGTATGTGTGTATTTTATGTATGAAACCTGGCTGTGTGGCCTTATGCAGAAAATTTGAACTCAACAAAACTTAGACCCTGACACTACTGTAGTGGCCTACTGTAGGTCTGGGGGGGAAATAGACTGAGACCTTTAATATGATACATAGACCTAATGTATTTCATGAAGAAAAACAACATACAAAACATATGCTTTCTTCTCTTTTTGTGCGTGTCATGTCATGTCGAGCTCTAAGGTATGGACAGACAGGCACCACACCTCCTGT
>NW_024609816.1:60000-67500 GCF_018296145.1 Oncorhynchus tshawytscha
TAGTAGTATGCAATCATCAAGTTCTCCTTCTACTGAGATGTTGTTATGGGTTGGGCTGCAAGACAATGGTCACAATGCAACGATTCATCATCCACAGTTCGTCTTAGCTACTAATTGTATTGAAATCCACATTTGTTTTGACATGATAGTAATTTTATATGTCAGTATGAATATGACAAAAACTGTAAATTCAGGACAAGAAAACAAATGGCATAAAAAGTTCCATGAAACATTTTCAAGTTTACTGCAAAGTCAATAAAACTCTTTCAGTCTGCAATTGAAATAGGTTTTCTAATACCAAGCCAGTGTCATCGGACAATTTCCTTGATCCAGACCAGAATCAAGATTACTACAGGATCTCAAATATAATGGTTTCAGAGCACAACAAGGTGTTTTCATTGTATCACACCACAGTATAAATTGATGGGAACTATCAAATGTGAGCAAAAGCAATCGAGTCACAAATTAAAGGCATACAGTATGTCCTGAAAGAGTGGGGACAACTCCAGATACATTCCTCTTCTGTCTAGCTTTCCACGCCTGCCAGGTGGGAATGAATGACTGTAATTTCAGAGAGAGCGCGAGAGAGACAGAGAGAGGTGATGGAGGAAAGAGAGAGGTTGTGGAGGACAGAGAGAGGTGGAGAGAGAGAGAGGGAGAGAGAGAGGTGGAGAAAGAGAGAGGTGGTGGAGGAGAGAGAGGTGGAGAGAGAGAGGTGGGGAGGGAGAGGTGGTGGAGGAAAAAGGGAGGTGGAGGAGAGAGAGTGTGGTGAAGGGGAGAGAGGGAGTGAGGTGGAGAGAAAGAGAGTCGTGGTGGAAGAGGAGGAAGATGGAGAGGTTGTGGAGGAGAAAAAGATGGAGAAAGGGGTGGAGAGAGAAAGGGAGAGAGGTGGAGAGAGAGAGTGGTGGAGGAAGAGGAGGAAGGAGAGATTGTGGAGGAGAGAGATGTTGTGGAGGAGAGAGAGAGAGAGGTGGGGAGAGAGAGAGGTGGAGGAGAGAGAGAGGTGGTGGAGAGAGAGAGGTTGTGGAGGAAGGAGAGAGATGGTGGAGGATAGAGAGAGAGAGGGAAAAAGAGAAAGAGAGAGGGGTGGTGGAGGAGAGAGAGAGGTGGTGGAGGAGAAAGAGAGAGAGGTGGTGTAAGAGAAAGAGAGAGAGGTGGTGTAAGAGAAAGAGAGGTGTGGTGGAGGGGAGAGAGAGATGGTGGAGGAGAGAGAGGGGGTGGAGATGAGTGAAAGAGGTGGTGGGGAGAGAGAGAGGTGGTGGAGGATAGAGAGAGAGAGGGAAAAAGAGAAAGAGAGAGGGGTGGTGGAGGAGAGAGAGAGAGGTGGTGGAAGAGAAAGAGAGAGAGGTGGTGTAAGAGAAAGAGAGGTGTGGTGGAGAGGGAAGAGAGATGGTGGAGGAGAGAGAGATGGGGTGGAGATGAGTGAAAGAGGTGGTGGGGAGAAAGAGAGGTGGTGGAGGAAAGAGAGAGATGGTGGTGGGGAGAGAGAGGTGGTGGAGGAAAGAGAGAGGTGGTAGAGGAGAGAGAAAGAGGTGGTGGAGGAGAGAGAGAGTGAAGGTGGAGGAGAGAGAGAGGTGGTGAAGGAGAGAGAGAGAAATGTGGTGGAGGAGAAAGAGAGAGAGGTGGTGAGAGAGAGAGGTGGTGGAGGAGAGAGAGAGGTGGTGGAGGAGAGAGAGGCGTGGTGGAGGAAGGAGAGAGATGGTGGAGGAGAAAGAGAGAGGTGGTGGAGGAGAGAGAGAGGGGTGGTGGAGGAGAGAGAGATGGTGGAGGAGAGAGATGGTGGAGAGAGAGAGATGGTGGAGGAGAGAGAGATGGTGGAGGAGAGAGAGGTGGTGGAGGAGAGAGAGAGGTAGTGGTGGAGGAGAGAGAGAGGTGGTGGAGGGAGAGAGAGGTGGTGGAGGAGAGAGAGGCGTGGTGGAGGAAAGAGAGAGATGGTGGAGGAGAAAGAGAGAGGTGGTGGAGGAGAGAGAGAGGGGTGGTGGAGGAGAGAGAGATGGTGGAGGAGAGAGATGGTGGAGGAGAGAGAGAGATGGTGGAGGAGAGAGAGGTGGTGGAGGAGAGAGAGAGATGGTGGAGGAGAGAGAGGTGGTGGAGGAGAGTGAGAGAGGTAGTGGGGGAGAGTGAGAGAGGTGGTGGAGGAGAGAGAGAGGTGGTGGAGGAAAGAGAGAGATGGTGGTGGGGAGAGAGAGAGGTGGTGGAGGAAAGAGAGAGGTGGTAGAGGAGAGAGAGTGAAGTTGGAGGAGAGAGAGAGGTGGTGGAGGAGAGAGAGAGAGAGATGTGGTGGAGGAGAAAGAGAGAGAGGTGGTGGAGGAGAAAGAGAGAGAGGTGGTGGAGGAGAGAGAGAGGTGGTGGAGGAGAGAGAGGTGGTGGAGGAGAAAGAGAGAGAGGTGGGGGAGGTTGAGAGAGAGGTGGTGGAGGAGAGAGAGGTGGTGGAGGAGAAAGAGAGAGAGGTGGGGGAGGTTGAGAGAGAGAGGTGGTGGAGGAGAGAGAGAGAGAGGTGGGGGAGGTTGAGAGAGAGAGGTTTGGTGGAGAAGTGGAAAGAAGAAAGAAGAAGAAAGAAAGAAAGGTGGTGGGGAGAGAGAGAGATGAAGGAGGTTAGAGAGAGTGGTGGAGGAGAGAGAGAGTGGTGGAGGAGAGAGAGAGTGGTGGTGGAGAGATGAAGGAGGTTAGAGAGAGTGGTGGAGGAGAGAGAGAGTGGTGGAGGAGAGAGAGAGTGGTGGAGGAGAGAGAGAGTGGTGGAGGAGAGAGAGAGAGGTGGAGGAGAGAGAGAGATGAAGGAGGTTAGAGAGAGTGGTGGAGAGAGAGAGAGTGGTGGAGGAGAGAGAGAGGTGGTGGAGGAGAGAGAGAGTGGTGGAGGAGAGAGAGAGGTGGTGGAGGAGAGAGAGATGGTGGAGGAGAGAGAGAGATGAAGGAGGTTAGAGAGAGTGGTGGAGGAGAGAGAGAGTGGTGGAGGAGAGAGAGAGGTGGTGGAGGAGAGAGAGAGTGGTGGAGGAGAGAGAGGTGAAGGAGGTTAGAGAGAGTGGTGGAGGAGAGAGAGAGTGGTGGAGGAGAGAGAGAGGTGGTGGAGGAGAGAGAGAGTGGTGGAGGAGAGAGAGAGAGGTGGAGGAGAGAGAGAGATGAAGGAGGTTAGAGAGAGTGGTGGAGGAGAGAGAGAGTGGTGGAGGAGAGAGAGATGGTGGAGGGAGAGAGAGGTGGTGGAGGAGAGAGATTGTGGAGGAGAGAGAGAGTGGTGGAGGGAGAGAGAGATGAAGGAGGTTAGAGAGAGTGGTGGAGGAGAGAGAGAGTGGTGGAGGAGAGAGAGAGGTGGTGGAGGAGAGAGAGAGGTGGTGGAGGAGAGAGAGAGGTGGTGGAGGAGAGAGAGAGATGAAGGAGGTTAGAGAGAGTGGTGGAGGAGAGAGAGAGTGGTGGAGGAGAGAGAGAGTGGTGGAGGAGAGAGAGAGTGGTGGAGGAGAGAGAGAGAGGTGGAGGAGAGAGAGAGATGAAGGAGGTTAGAGAGAGTGGTGGAGTAGAGAGAGAGTGGTGGAGGAGAGAGAGAGGTGGTGGAGGAGAGAGAGAGTGGTGGAGAGAGAGAGAGAGGTGGTGGAGGAGAGAGAGATGGTGGAGGAGAGAGAGAGATGAAGGAGGTTAGAGAGAGTGGTGGAGGAGAGAGAGAGTGGTGGAGAGAGAGAGAGGTGGTGGAGGAGAGAGAGAGTGGTGGAGGAGAGAGAGGTGAAGGAGGTTAGAGAGAGTGGTGGAGGAGAGAGAGAGTGGTGGAGGAGAGAGAGAGGTGGTGGAGGAGAGAGAGAGTGGTGGAGGAGAGAGAGAGAGGTGGAGGAGAGAGAGAGATGAAGGAGAAGGAGAGGTTAGAGAGAGTGGTGGAGGAGAGAGAGGTGGTGGAGGAGAGAGAGTGGTGGAGGAGAGAGAGAGGTGGTGAGGTGGTGGAGAGAGAGAGAGGAGGTGGTGGAGGAGAGAGAGTGGTGGAGGAGAGAGAGGTGGTGGAGGAGAGAGAGAGTGGTGGAGAGAGAGAGGAGAGAGTGGAGGAGGTGGAGAGAGAGAGAGGTGGTGGAGAGAGAGAGAGATGAAGGAGGTTAGAGAGAGTGGTGGAGGAGAGAGAGAGTGGTGGAGGAGAGAGAGAGGTGGTGGGAGAGAGAGAGTGGTGGAGGAGAGAGAGAGGTGGTGGAGGAGAGAGAGATGGTGGAGGAGAGAGAGAGATGAAGGAGGTTAGAGAGAGTGGTGGAGGAGAGAGAGAGTGGTGGAGGAGAGAGAGAGGTGGTGGAGGAGAGAGAGAGTGGTGGAGAGAGAGAGAGGTGAAGGAGGTTAGAGAGAGTGGTGGAGGAGAGAGAGAGTGGTGGAGGAGAGAGAGAGGTGGTGGAGGAGAGAGAGGTGAAGGAGGTTAGAGAGAGTGGTGGAGAGAGAGAGAGTGGTGGAGGAGAGAGAGAGGTGGTGGAGGAGAGAGATTGTGGAGGAGGAGAGAGAGTGGTGGAGGAAGAGAGAGGTGGTGGAGAGAGAGAGAGGTGGTGGAGGAGAGAGAGAAGGGTGGTGGAGGAAAGAGAGAGAGGTGGATTAGAGAGAGAGGGATGGTGGATGAGAGAGATGGTGGAGGAGAGATAGAGAGGTGGTGGGAGAGAGAAAGATGAAGGAGGAGAGAGAGTGGTGGAGGATAGAGAGAGATGGTGGAGAGAGAGAGAGGTGGTGGAGGAGGAGAGAAAGATAGGTGGTGGGGGAGAGAGAGAGATGTGGTGGAGGAAAGAGAGAGAGATGGTGGAGGAGAGAGAGAGGTGGTGGAGGAGAGAGAGAGGGGTGGTGGAGGAAAGAGAGACATGGTGGAGGAGAGAAAGAGATGTGGTGGGGAGAGAGAGAGGTGGTGGAGGAGAGAGAGAGAGAGGGGTGGTGGAGGAGAGAGAGATGGTGGAGGAGAAAGAGAGATGGTGGAGGAGAGACAGAGAGACAGAGAGAATGAAGAGAAAGAGAGTTGGTGGAGGAGAGGGGGAGAGGGGGAGAGGTGGAGAGAGAGAGGGAGAAAGAGGTGGAGAGAGAAAGAGAAAGAGAGAGAGAGGTGGTGAAGGGAGAGAGAGAGGTGGTGGAGGAGAGAGAGAGATGTGGTGGAGAGAGAGAGGTGGAGAGAGAGAGGTTTGGTGGAGAGGTGGGAGAGAGGTGGTGGAGGAGAGAGAGAGGTGGAGGAGAGAGAAAGATGGTGGAGGAGAGAGAAAGATGGTGGAGGAGAGTGAGAGATGGTGGTGTAGCAGAGATAGGTGGTGGAGGAGAGAGAGAGGTGGTGGAGGAGAGAAAGGTGCTGGAGGAGAGAGAGGTGCTGGAGGACAGTGAGAGATGGTGGAAGAGAAAGAGATAGACAGAGAGAAGTGAAGAGAAAGAGAGAGGTGGTGGAGGAGAGAGAGAGATGGTGAGAGAGAGGTGGTGGAGGAGAGGAGAGAGGTAGTGGGGGAGAGTGAGAGAGGTGGTGGAGGAGAGAGAGAGGTGGTGGAGGAAAGAGAGAGATGGTGGTGGGGAGAGAGAGGTGGTGGAGGAGAGAGAGGTGGTAGAGGAGAGAGAGTGGTTGGAGGAGAGAGAGAGGTGGTGGAGGAGGAGAGAGAGATGTGGTGGAGGAGAAAGAGAGAGAGGTGGTGGAGGAGAAAGAGAGAGAGGTGGTGGAGAGAGAGAGAGGTGGTGGAGGAGAGAGAGGTGGTGGAGGAGAAAGAGAGAGAGGTGGAGGAGGTTGAGAGAGAGGTGGTGGAGGAGAGAGAGGTGGTGGAGGAGAGAGAGAGGTGGGGGAGGAGAGAGAGAGAGGTGGTGGAGAGAGAGAGAGAGAGATGGTGGAGAAGTGGAAAGAAGAAAGAAGAGAGAAAGAAAGAAAGGTGGTGGGGGAGAGAGAGATGAAGGAGGTTAGGAGAGTGGTGGAGAGAGAGAGGTGGTGGAGAGAGAGAGAGAGTGGTGGAGGAGAGAGAGAGAGGTGGTGGAGAGAGATGAAGGAGGTTAGAGAGAGTGGTGGAGGAGAGAGAGAGTGGTGGAGGAGAGAGAGAGGTGGTGGAGGAGAGAGAGAGTGGTGGAGAGAGTGGAGGAGAGAGAGAGATGAAGGAGGTTAGAGAGAGTGGTGGAGGAGAGAGAGTGGTGGAGAGAGAGAGGTGGTGGAGAGAGAGAGTGGTGGAGGAGAGAGAGAGGTGGTGGAGGAGAGAGAGATGGTGGAGGAGAGAGAGAGATGAAGGAGGTTAGAGAGAGTGGTGGAGAGAGAGAGAGTGGTGGAGGAGAGAGAGAGGTGGTGGAGGAGAGAGAGAGTGGTGGAGGAGAGAGAGGTGAAGGAGGTTAGAGAGAGTGGTGGAGGAGAGAGAGAGTGGTGGAGGAGAGAGAGAGGTGGTGGAGGAGAGAGAGAGTGGTGGGAGAGAGAGAGAGAGGTGGAGGAGAGAGAGAGATGAAGGAGGTTAGAGAGAGTGGTGGAGGGAGAGAGAGTGGTGGAGAGAGAGAGATGGTGGAGAGAGAGAGAGGTGGTGGAGGAGAGAGATTGTGGAGGAGAGAGAGAGTGGTGGAGGGAGAGAGAGATGAAGGAGGAGAGAGAGTGGTGGAGGAGAGAGAGAGTGGTGGAGGGAGAGAGAGGTGGTGGAGGAGAGAGAGTGGTGGAGGAGAGAGAGGTGGTGAGAGGAAGGAGGTTAGAGAGAGTGGTGGAGGAGAGAGAGAGTGGTGGAGGAGAGAGAGAGTGGTGGTGGAGGAGAGAGAGAGAGGTGGAGGAGAGAGAGAGATGGAGGAGAGAGAGAGAGAGAGAGGTGGTGGAGGAGAGAGAGAGGTGGTGGAGGAGAGAGAGGTGGAGGAGAGAGAGAGAGGTGGTGGAGGAGAGAGAGATGGTGGAGGAGAGATGAAGGAGGTTAGAGAGAGTGGTGGAGGAGAGAGAGAGTGGTGGTGGTGGAGGAGAGAGAGGTGGTGGAGGAGAGAGGTGAAGGAGGTTGGTGGAGGAGAGAGAGAGTGGTGGAGGAGAGAGAGAGGTGGTGGAGGAGAGAGAGAGTGGTGGAGGAGAGAGAGAGAGGTGGAGAGAGAGAGAGTGAAGGAGGTTAGAGAGAGTGGTGGAGGAGAGAGAGGTGGTGGAGGAGAGAGAGAGGTGGTGGAGGAGAGAGAGAGTGGTGGAGGAGAGAGAGAGAGGTGGTGGAGGAGAGAGAGATGGTGGAGGAGAGAGAGAGTGGTGGAGGAGAGAGAGAGGTGGTGGAGGAGAGAGAGAGGTGGAGGAGAGAGAGAGAGGTGGAGGAGAGAGAGTGAGGAGGAGAGAGTGGTGGAGGAGAGAGAGGTGGTGGAGGAGAGAGAGGTGGTGGAGGAGAGAGAGAGTGGTGGAGGAGAGAGAGTGGTGGTGGAGGAGAGAGAGATGGTGGAGGAGAGAGAGAGATGAAGGAGGTTAGAGAGAGTGGTGGAGAGAGAGAGTGGTGGAGGAGGAGAGAGGTGGTGGAGGAGAGAGAGAGTGGTGGAGGGAGAGAGGTGAAGGAAGAGAGAGTGGTGGAGGAGAGAGAGGTGGTGGAGGAGAGAGAGAGGTGGTGGAGGAGAGAGAGG
>NW_024609816.1:70000-110000 GCF_018296145.1 Oncorhynchus tshawytscha
ACACACGTTTTCCCTAATCCTGAGACTATAAGGATTCAACCCTGAGAAGGATTAAAGTGGATTTCTGCAAGGTAATGTGAATGACTTGATAAACACAATCTGATCACAGTGTGTTTGACCTTTCAACCCACATCCCCAGAACCGTTTCCATTGGATAATAATCACATTTCTCTCAGTCTCTTCATTGGCTTTAGCATTCCAGTCAATGTAGAACTGTCTGACTCTCACGTTTAGCAATTCAGCAAGGTTGAAACGACAACGTGAGGATTATTTGATTATGATGAGCTTTAGCTCCCTCGTGTGGTTACACGAGAGAGAGGAGGAGGAGTCCTTCTCCTTGTTCAGGTGACAGATCTATAACCTGCTCCTGTCACGCATTTTAAGTGATCAAATTCAACATGACATCATAATACATCCTTGTGGTAGGAATTTATGAAATCATAGTCTTGTGATATAAAATCATGAAAATCCTTGAGTCCTGTGATATGACATCACGGTCTTGTGATATAAAATCCTTGAGTCCTGTGATATGACATCACGGTCTTGTGATATAAAATCCTTGAGTCCTGTGATATGACATCATGGTCTTGTGATATAAAATCCTTGAGTCCTGTGATATGACATCACGGTCTTGTGATATAAAATCCTTGAGTCCTGTGATATGACATCATGGTCTTGTGATATAAAATCCTTGAGTCCTGTGATATGACATCACGGTCTTGTGATATAAAATCCTTGAGTCCTGTGATATGACATCACGGTCTTGTGATATAAAATCCTTGAGTCCTGTGATATGACATCACGGTCTTGTGATATAAAATCCTTGAGTCCTGTGATATGACATCACGGTCTTGTGATATAAAATCCTTGAGTCCTGTGATATGACATCACGGTCTTGTGATCAGATGAAACCTGAGCTGATGCATAACAAGGAAACAAGGAAACCTCGTAATGATCCTCTTTCAATGTGATGGGAGGCAGCTGTCCTCCAGCCATACTGAGGATGTTCCATCATTCATGAAAGGGAAGACCTTCCTTCACTCTCATAACTACCTCCTGCTCTCTTGAATAGGAGTGAAGTTTGATGTACAGTATCAGTCAGAAGTTTGGACAAACCAACTCATTCCAGGTTAAAAAAAATGTTTAAAAACTATTTACTACATTGTAGTAAAACTATTAAATAACACACATGCAATCATGTAGTAACCAACAAAGTATTAAACAAATCAAAATATATTTTAGATTTTAGATTATTTAAAGTAGCCACGCTTTGCCTTGATGACAGCTTTGCAAACTCTTGGCATTCTCTCAACCAGCTTCATGAGGTAGTCACCTAGAATGCATTTCAATTATGAGGTGTGTTTTGTTAAAAGTTAATTTGTGGAATTTCTTTCCTTCTTAAGGCGTTTGAGCCAATCAGTTGTGTTGTGACAAGGTAGGGATGGTATACAGAATATTATGGCAAGAACAGCTCAAATAAGCAAAGAGAAGCGACAGTCCATCATTACTTAAAGACATGAAGGTTAGTCAATCCAGAACATTTCAAGAACTTTTAAAGTTTCTTCAAGTGTAGTTGCAATAACCATCAAGCGCTATGATGAAACTGTCTCTCATGAGGACCGCCACAGGAAAGGAAGACCCATAGTTACCTCTAATGAACTTAACTACACCTCAGATTGCAGCTCAAATAAATGCTTCACAGAGTTCAAGTAACAGACACATCTCAACATCAACTGTTCAGAGGAGACTGCGTGAATCAGGCCTTCATGGTCCAATTGCTGCAAGAAACCACTACTAAAGGACACCAATAATAAGAAGAGACTTGCTTGGGCCAAGAAACACAAGCAATGGACATTAGACTGGTGGAAATCTGTCCTTTGGTCTGATAAGTCTGAATTTGAGATTTTTGGATCCAACCTCCGTGTCTTTGTGAGACGCAGAGTAGGTGAACGGATGATCTCCGTATGTGTGGTTCCTACCGTGAAGTAGGAGGAGAAGGTGTGATGGTGCTTTGCTGGTGACACTGTCTGTGATTTATTTAGAATTCAAGGCACACTTAACCAGCATGGCTGCCACAGCATTCTGCAGCGATCTGGTTTGCGCTAAGTGGGACTATCATTTGTTTTTCAACAGGAAAATGACCCAAAACACACCTCCAAGCTGTGTAAGGGCTTTTTGACCAAGGAGAGTGATGAAGTGTTGCATCAGATGACCTGACCTCCACAATTACCTGACCTCAACCCAATTGAGATGGTTTGGGATGAGTTGGACCGCAGAGTGATGGAAAAGCAGCCAACAAGTGCTCAGCATATGTGTGGACTCCTTCAAGACTATTGGAAAATAATTCCTCATGAAGCTGGTTGAGAGAATGCCAAGAGTGTGCAAAGCTGTCTTCAAGGCAAATGTTGGCTACTTTGAAGAATCTAAAATCTAAAATATATTTTGATTTGTTTAACACTTTTTTGGTTACTACATGATTCCATATGTGTTTTTTCGTAGTTATTCTACAATGTAGAAAATAGTCAAAATAAAGAAAAACCCTTGAATGAGTAGGTGTGTCCAGACATTTAACTGGTACTGTAAGTACCTATTAATGAAGCGTTCAACTCTTTGCAGAGGTGTAAAAACCTTAGACATGACCCATTAATCAACATGTAAAGTTAGGGATGTGGGAGGGAGATTTTACAGTACAGGAGAAAGTCTTCCATGGTTCTGTGGCATGACATGAGTCACAACCAATGATGTGCATAAACCCTGGATGACTGACAGGAGGCACTGTATTAAAGCCACAGTGCAGCCATCTTGGTACTCCTCCTCCATTGTAAAAATAATAATAACAATTTATTAATGTCTAGATTCATTTTTAACATGTTTTCTATTAATGCATTGAAATTGTATCATGTGCACTAAACATGTTAAAATGAAAAAATACATAAAACATTTTCCTTAATTAAAGTATAGATTTTTAGAGATTACGAATGTTACTGTCCCCACAACAACAACAAAATCATGAATTATGTAATTTTGCCCTTAATTGAAATAGTGTAGAATTCTATTAATTCCTAAAGAGCAGTGGTTCCCAAACTTTTTATAGTCCCGTACCCCTTCAAACATTCAACCTCCAGCTGTACCCCCTCTAGCACCAGGGTCAGCACACTCTCAAATGTTGTTTTTTGCCATCATTGTAACCCTGCCACACACACACTATACGATACATTTATTAAACATAAGAATGAGTGTGAGTTGACGTCACAACCCGGCTCATGGGAAGTGACAAAGAGCTCGTATAGGACCAGGGCACAAATAATAATATAATAAATCAATAATGTAGCTCTTTATTTAACCATCTTACATATAAAACCTTACTTGTTCATCGAAAATTGTGAATAACTCACCACAGGTTAATGAGAAAGGTGTGCTTGAAAGGATGCACATTACTTTGCAATGTTGGGTTGTATTGGAGAGAGTCTCAGTCTTAAATCATTTTCCACACACAGTCTGTGTCTGTATTTAGTTTTCATGAGGGCCGAGAATCCACTCTCACATAGGTACGTGGTTGCAAAGGGCATCAGTGCAGGATACTCTGAGCGCAGCCCAATCCAGAAATCTGGCAGTGGTTTCTGATTAAATAAAATCTTCACAGAACCACTTGTTGCAATTTTGATGAGTCTCTCTTGTTCAGATATGGTAAGTGGACTGGAGGCAGGGCATGAAAGGGATAACCAATCCAGTTGTTTGTGTCATCAACCATTTTGGGAAAGTACCTGCGTAAATTGCACACCCAACTCACACAGGTGCTTTGCTGTATCACATTTGACATTGTCCGTAAGCTTGATTTCATTTTCACACAAAGAATCATACAATGATGGAAAGACCTGTGTGTTGTCCTTGTTAATGCAGACAGAGAAGAGCTCCAACTTCTTCATCACAGACTCAATTTTGTCTCACACATTGAATATAGTTGCGGAGAGTCCCTGTAATCCTAGATTCAGATCATTCAGTCGAGAAAAAGCATCACCCAGATAGGCCAGTCGTGTGAGAAACTCGTCATCATGCAAGCGGTCAGTAAAGAAAACTTTAAGCTCGTCTCTCAATTTTTAAAAAACGTGTCAATACTCTGTCCCTTGATAACCAGCGCACTTTTATGTTGTAAAAACGTTACATGGTCACTGTCCATATCATTGCATAGTGCAGAAAATACACAAGAGTTAAGGGGCTTTATCAAAGTTAACCATTTTCACTGTCGTGTCCAAAACGTCTTTCAAGCTGTCAGTCATTCCCTTGGCAGCAAGAGCCTCTCGGTGGATGCTGCAGTGTACCCAAGAGCCTCTCGGTGGATGCTGCAGTGTACCCAAGTGGCGTCGGGAGAAACTGCTTGCCTGCGCATTACCACTCCACTATGTCTCCCTGTCATGGCTTTTGCACCATCAGCACAGATACCAACATGAGCAGCAGCTACGTTTGGCTCCATACGAACCATCAGTGGAATTCCCACGAGAGAGTAACGGTTCATGTGATTGGATGTAAATTATTTAACTAGGCTACCTGTATTTGACATTGTGTTGTTATTTCTCTGAACACTAGATGGTTTAATTTTATTTTTGGCAGTGAAACAAGGTTACTCAGGCGAGGAAAAAACCTCATCCAAATGTATATCCCCGTTGGACTGTTTGAAAATGTGAAAGAAAAACTAAAGGATTACTTCTACTGGGGAAGAGACCAGTGGTTTTCTAGCCTCTCAATGGCCAATACATAGCATCAGCAATCCAGGGTTTATATGCATCATTGGTCACAACTTTAGACTAACTATTATTGCCTTTTCTCTTCTGCAGGACAATGTAGAACCAATATCACCATCTCCGGTCTTCTCTAGGACAATGAAGCATCAATATCACCATCTCCTGTCTTCTCTAGGACAATGAAGAACCAATATCACCATCTCCTGTCTTCTCTAGGACAATGAAGAACCAATATCACCATCTCCTGTCTTCTCTAGGACAATGAAGCATCAATATCACCATCTCCTGTCTTCTCTAGGACAATGAAGAACCAATATCACCATCTCTTGTCTTCTCTAGGACAATGAAGAATCAATATCACCATCTCCTGTCTTCTCTAGGACAATGAAGAACCAATATCACCATCTCCTGTCTTCTCTAGGACAATGAAGCATCAATATCACCATCTCCTGTCTTCTCTAGGACAATGAAGAACCAATATCACCATCCCTTGTCTTCTCTAGGACAATGTAGAACCAATATCACCATCTCCGGTCTTCTCTAGGACAATGAAGCATCAATATCACCATCTCCTGTCTTCTCTAGGACAATGAAGAACCAATATCACCTTCCCTTGTCTTCTCTAGGACAATGAAGCATCAATATCACCATCTCCTGTCTTCTCTAGGACAATGAAGAACCAATATCACCATCTCCTGTCTTCTCTAGGACAATGAAGAACCAATATCACCCTCCCTTGTCTTCTCTAGGACAATGAAGCATCAATATCACCATCTCCTGTCTTCTCTAGGACAATGTAGAACCAATATCACCATCCCTTGTCTTCTCTAGGACAATGTAGAACCAATATCACCATCCCTTGTCTTCTCTAGGACAATGAAGAACCAATATCACCATCCCTTGTCTTCTCTAGGACAATGAAGAACCAATATCACCATCTCCGGTCTTCTCTAGGACAATGAAGCATCAATATCACCATCTCCTGTCTTCTCTAGGACAATGAAGAACCAATATCACCATCTCTGGTCTTCTCTAGGACAATGAAGAATCAATATCACCATCTCCTGTCTTCTCTAGGACAATGTAGAACCAATATCACCATCCCTTGTCTTCTCTAGGACAATGAAGAACCAATATCACCATCCCTTGTCTTCTCTAGGACAATGAAGAACCAATATCACCATCTCCGGTCTTCTCTAGGACAATGAAGCATCAATATCACCATCTCCTGTCTTCTCTAGGACAATGAAGAACCAATATCACCATCTCTGGTCTTCTCTAGGACAATGAAGAATCAATATCACCATCTCCTGTCTTCTCTAGGACAATGAAGAACCAATATCACCATCTCCTGTCTTCTCTAGGACAATGAAGCATCAATATCACCATCTCCTGTCTTCTCTAGGACAATGAAGCATCAATATCACCATCTCCTGTCCTGACCACTGATCTAGCTGGCGTTCAAATCCATATCCTCCTCAAGTGCAGCTACAGTATATGATTGCATTACCTTCAAAGTCATTATTTAAAGATGGTCAATTAAGATTTGAAATGACCTGCATGACAATGTGGAGCTGCCATTTACGGTAAACCAATTGTTATCTGAAATTAACTGTGTTGACCTGAGAAGAACACCGGTGCCATTCAATGTGATGATGACACTGATCATTTTAAATCACCATTACGGATCTTGAGATTGGATTGCTTATTTAGACAATATGGGTTTCTCATGCAGAGCGGTCACTGGAAGCAGTTCTAAGAGGACATCCAGTCATTCACATGGGCGAGTGGTTATCAAGGTTCAGCCCATTACATTCAACAAGCCGTCATTTGGTCATGAAGTTAAATTGAGTCAGATTCAATACGCCGGTATGTATTCTATTCCATTAGGCGTTGATTATCTCAGACTGCCTGAGACCCCAATCTGCTGACTGCAGTTGAATACCGTGTCCAGTTAGAACGTGTAGTGAATGTAACATCAATTATATGGCCTAGAGTTAAATTAACTTCATCAACAATGGTTTGATTCACCTTGAACACTACAGATCCAAATACTGCTGGGTGAGACCCACTTTCTTCTCATAGTCTTCAAACTACCCAAACAATACTCTCCTCTCTTCCTTTTGAGGAGTTGTGAAGAGACCCAGTGGACAGTACTTTGAAGTGAGATATATTAAAAACCATTAGTCATTTAGAAAAACTGCTCTGATGGACACAATTAAATCTTATTCCCCAATTCACTTCCATCAGGCAGATGCCTTTCCAGATGAATGCTGTGAGTGTGAGGAGAGCAGGGGACTCCCACAGGTTATCAAATAAGCTTCCACATACAGTTTATATGCTCAATAGTATAGAAGTAACTTTCCTTTATATATATATATATACATCTTTCTCCATATTTTCCTTATAAAACAGCTTTAATAACCATATGATTTATTACGTCTTAGTGCTTTCTTTTGAACAATTGTGACATAAAAGGCTCAGGACACCAGTTATTTTTCTAGGGATCGTCACTTTATTTTGTAAATAAAATATGATTTCCATCAACGTCATAGGCCTGTTTCCATTTCAAATGGACACAGTGTGCATACATAATACTTTTCCATGTCAATTATTGAAGGATGTCACATTAAAATATTACATTAACAAAGAATGGTCCAACAGAACAGCCATCATCCCCAGTAACCCTTCAACACCCCACAAACACCCCAGACACTGACAGACACACAGGTCCAATCCAGCTGTACTTTAGGACCAGGACTTTTACCCAATGTAGGCAACACATTAAATAGCGCCTATACTGCACTTTACCACAGTAAAATATCTCTCCATCAGTAACACAACAAAAACATGTGGATGTGTCATTCACTGTGTACAATGACAGACTGATTAAGTAGTGCAACGTAAAACCTCGACAGGAATGTCATCTCTTAAGACCTCAACCTGTTATAATCAGTACCCTAACCCAATCACATGAAACGGACAGGAGTGGAAAAGTGAAGTGCATCTTTTAAGAGAAAGAGTGTGAGAAGACTAGGAGCGATGTGAAAAGAAAGAAAAGGTTGTGTCCATCTTAATGCAGCTACCCAGTAAAACTATTATTTGTAGATATGGGTTCAAATACTATTTGAAATCATTAAGTACATTAGGTGTTCTTAATTCTGCTTGCCTGCTGGCACTATGGATCCAATAGAAAAGTGCTGGCTAAACTGTCAACCCTGCCCCTCTGGCAGGTTAAAGTAAACCACACTATTTTTGAAATAAATCAAATAGTATTTAAATCCAGGTCTGATTATTTGGCACTGTGGCAACTCCACGGGAGTGCCTGGTTGCGTACATGTTGTACCTGGGGTAAAGAAGAACAGATAAAGACTAGGGGTCACATTCATTTAGGCACCAAAAGGAAGAAGACTGACTAACTTCCCATATTCATTTTCCGGTGCGAGGTCCTAATGAAAGTGATCCAGACGTTTTCCCTGACCTGACAAGTAGAAACTCCGGGCCCTCAATGTATAACTAGGGCCTGTTTTCCCACCTGGTGAGGTCTCGTGGTCAGGAGTAATCTCCTGTTCCTACAAGACATTTTCTGAACTAGCTACAATAGTGTTTCAGGATGCAGTTCTGTTGTTAAACAATGCTAGCACGAGAATAAATGGAGCCTCTGAAATCCCTCCTGCCTCAGAAGTAACTGTAAGAACAGGTACATGGGATGGTTTTGGGCCATCCTCGATGACAGCCTCATTGGACGTGGCTGATAACTGCTCATCCTTGAGTGGAGGGCTGTGGACGGTCATGGAGCTTTGTAGAACGGCAATTTGGTCAGCCAAATGACTGCTGTCACCGTAACAGCCAAATGACTGCTGTCACCGTAACAGCCAAATGACTGCTGTCACCGTAACAACCGTTCAAATAGCAAAATAAATACAAATGAATAAATGTAGACGCACATTTCTCCTCTGTTCCTGACTGCATGTGCTGCCATAGAAACAGAACGAATAGAACGGGAGTCCCCGTTCCTGACTGCATGTGCTGCCATAGAAACAGAATGAATAGAACGGGAGTCCCCGTTCCTGACTGCATGTGCTGCCATAGAAACAGAATGAATAGAACGGGAGTCCCCGTTCAACTCAACGTTGGCATAATGGGTGGACTGGCAGCCATTGCGAGTCTACCCATAGGACCAAAGCAGGAAGTAAAATATGTGCTGTGATTTGGTGATTCAACTCAATAGACATTAGAAAAAGTGCAATATATTCCATTGCATGAGCCACATCAGTTAACATCATTTGAATGAACATTCTACATTACAAAGTTTAATCATGTTAAGAGTCCATGTTGCAGAAGAAAGGGACTTAACTGCACACATTAATTTTCTACGGTAATGGAGGTTACTTTCTTTACGGTCTTCATCCATAACCGTGGGTTACAGGGTAATAGTGCCAGCCCTACGTGTGTTTCAGGGGTTGATCTACTATACTAGTGTGAATGGAGGCTGGAGATCAACCCCTAGCCCCTCCCCGCAAGCCCCTTTTCCTGACCTGAAAGGGACAGACGGCTATAACCAATATGATGGAGATTCCATCCAGTAGGCAAATCCCATCAGGAGGCCAAGGAAGTAACTACCATATTGCCTACACCGTTCTAATCCCTTCAGGTCTACAGGAGTGCCTAGGGAAGAGGGGATAGTGCTCGATTTGGAATTCAGCTAAACACGAAGCTCAGCGGAGGTCAAGCCCTTTGGCCAATTTACCTAACCCACTGTCAACATTCTAAAAGACAAATTCAAAAAGTGTCAGATTTCATAATACTGCTCCAAAGTGCTATGCATGTTCTTCTATACATGGAGGTACAGTCTTTGGTCACTAATACATACTTTCAAGGACTAATTCAAGTTGTACTGTCAACATGTGAAGTACCAGATCATCTTTGTAGAAAACAGTAACATGAACAACTCTAAAACAGCTAATGAAGTAATGAATGGCAGGCAGGATGTGTCTGTTCAATGGAAGTGGCCCATAGCTTCAGCTGCCTTGACCCTCACCACTGGGTCTGGGTCCTGGAGCAGCATGACCAGACCTGGGAGACAGAACACAGTAGGAGGTCATTGTCTTCCCCAAGGTGGCATCACTCCTATGCAACGCTGGTCAGACAGAAGACAATGAGGAGCTCCCTGATCCCTGATCAGACAGAAGACAATGAGTATAAGTATGAGGTAGGTTTCCCTGATCCCTGGTCAGACAATGAGGAGGTTTCCCTGGTCAGACAGAAGACAATGAGGAGGTTTCCCTGATCCCTGGTCAGACAGAAGACAATGAGTATGAGGAGGTTTCCCTGATCTCTGGTCAGACAGAAGACAATGAGTATGAGGAGGTTTCCCTGATCTCTGGTCAGACAGAAGACAATGAGTATGAGGAGGTTTCCCTGATCTCTGGTCAGACAGAAGACAATGAGTATGAGGAGGTTTCCCTGATCCCTGGTCAGACAGAAGACAATGAGTATGAGGAGGTTTCCCTGATCTCTGGTCAGACAGAAGACAATGAGTATGAGGAGGTTTCCCTGATCCCTTGGATCTGAGCAGGAATAACTCCTGGCCCGACATACACACGCACCTTTAGTGACAGTAATATCACATGGAAGGAGTACTCATCACACAGACTACTACAACCGTTCCAACAGGCCCAACTCACTGGGAAGCAGAACTAGAGAAAAGCCTACCTTTGGTCACACTCCCCATGTTGATGTGAGAAAATAATTCCTCAGGAAGATTACCCAGAAGGAAACCTACAAAGAAATAAAGGACTTTAACGTTTCATTAGATAAATATTTAAGTGAAAATCTCTACCATGATAAATGAGAATATTTGGTTTGTGCAAACAGCTTCACTGATATTCTCTTCTTGAAAATTACAATTATGACATATATCCAATATTAATAACAGAACACTGTCTGAAAAATGACATACTTTTCTAACTCACGAATGACTACAAAGGGATAGCTACAGAAGCGAAGACACAGAGCAGAGCCATGTTGAGCAGGGTTGAGGTCAATTCACAAGGTAAACTAAATTCCAATTTTCCTTATTGAAAAGCATTGAAGAGAATTGGGATTTCAGTGTACTGCCTGAATTGAAATGGAATAGAACCCAACCCTGGTGTTGAGGTGAAGTGAAGTTGAGGAAACAGAGATGATCAAAGAAAACAGACGTCCCACTAACCAGTTTCCCTACCTACCGATAAACATAGCAGCGCCGGCCCGAACCTCGGCCCAGCTGCTTTTGAAGAACTGGATGACAGTGATGTGGTAGAAGTTGAGCATGCCAGGGAAGTCTTGAATCTGGGAACAAAACAAAGAACAGTTCTATCATATGAAGAGAGAAAAATAACTAATCTTTTGTAATAGAACATTATTCAAGGTGGGTTTCCAAGGCAACTGCTCTAGTGATTGCATAGCGTGCAACGCATTTAAAAAGCTGTTTACTACAGTAGGTAAATAATTTCCGCCTCCTGACGCCAGATCTCCGCTACTGGTTTTGATGGCCGATGGTGAGGTCTGTACCAGTTTGTGGATGGTGAGTAGAGTATTACAGTATTAGACAGTGATCAACTCACAATATATTTGGTGAGGTCGTTGATGAACTCTCCGTAGTGCAGACTCTTGTCCTCGTGGAGATGGTTCTGGAACATAGTGGTGATGAGCTCTGAGCCCACCACCGGAGCACACACTCGCATGGCATACTTACACGCCTACATGGACAAACAGACAGGAAACAGTCTTTTAGCCTACCATCTGAGTCTCTGCACAAAGACTGCTTCAGTTCAATCCACATGTCATAATAACGTATCATTTACTTTAATCTATGATATAAACCAGACTATATCAGATGAATCTATGACATAAACCAGACTATATCAGATGAATTCTATGACATAAACCAGACTATATCAGATGAATTCTATGACATAAACCAGACTATATCAGATGAATTCTATGACATAAACCAGACTATATCAGATGAATTCTATGACATAAACCAGACTATATCAGATGAATCTATGACATAAACCAGACTATATCAGATGAATCTATGACATAAACCAGACTATATCAGATGAATCTATGACATAAACCAGACTATATCAGATGAATCTATGACATAAACCAGACTATATCAGATGAATCTATGACATAAACCAGACTATATCAGATGAATCTATGACATAAACCAGACTATATCAGATGAATCTATGACATAAACCAGACTATCAGATGAATCTATGACAAACGAGATTAATCTATGATATAAACCAGACGATATCAGATGAATTCTATGATATAAACCAGACTATATCAGATGAATTCTAGGTATGTAAAGCACAGGACTGCAAAGAAAACTAGACAACAGGTATAGTGTACCAAACATCAAACCAGTTTGTAGAACCATAGTTCCCCAAGTCCACTGCCTGAGTGTTGATGTGAGGTTACCCACCTTGACCACCTGCAGGTTGGGGTCACTGAGGTGCAGCAGCAGGCTGACCAGTACGTTGTGGATCTGGTCTTTGAACACAGGCTCTCCGGAACCAAACTTAGACAGGTTCCCCAGGAGCATGATGGAGGCACAGCGGATCTCATCATTCTCCTGTTGGGTCAACAGTACAGGAGCGCAGTTAGAGGATCCAACCTAAACCCTTCATAACATTAACACACACCAGTAGACCTACATAAGAGAACCTTGAGAGGATCCAACCTAAACCCATCATTTAAAACACTCATTTAGTAGATCAAACCCTTCTTATCCAGAGCGACTCAGTCTAACATCCATTTATTGAAACAAGGTTGTCCTTTTCTTGATCCTGTCAACTTCTACATGATAGAAATCTGGCCCTGAGAAACTAGGAACTCAAAACACCAAATATCACAAACATATATCTTGCCTTCTCTCTGAGAAGTGAAACCTAATAAGCCTAACAAATGTGTTTCAGACGTTGTAGCCACATCATAAGCATCCTCCTCAGAGGCCACTAGTCTCTAATACCCTGACTATACCGCTCGTTGCAAAATAAATGTAGGAATCCATGTTATTCAATTATTGCACCCACACTGCTCGTCTGCGTTGCCAAGGGCTAAAATAGAAGTCATTCCTATTTCTGACACAGATCGCGCTGCAAGTCCTGCCTCTCCCATCTCCTCATTGGTTTATAGAAGTAGGTACGCACGTGCCATCTCCTCACTGGTTATACCCACGTGGGTGATTGAAAGACAAACTGTTGCCGGTTGTCGTGGTAATACGATGAAACTTTAGATGCCAATCATCATATAAGTTAAACGATGAAAAAGCCTGGAAGGAGGAGAGATGACTAGAAACAATTCGGTTGACCGTTTTTTGTGTGAAGTAGAAGACCTTGTGCATTTCAGGTAAAATAACAACCTAATGTTTATATCCCAGGACAAATTAACTAGCAACAGCAAGCTAGATAAATAGGACAAATTAGCTAGCAAGTGCAAGCTAAATTGCCATAAATGTTTAATGCTTTTCGACCTGTCCCCAAATGAAAGTAATTGGTTAAGAGTTTGTTTTGATATTTTAACCTGTGTGTCGTGATGGCGCTTGGTGTAGGGGGACAAAATAAGTGTGTGCACGATGGAGCACGCTCGCAGCCGGTTTGGGTTCCGTGTCAGGGATTGGTGTAATTTCACCTTAATCTATATCTATCAGGTAGGGGAGTTACCAAGAGAGAAAAGCATATTTTAGGGTGCCAGACGCTAGACTTATGTCAGGAATAGTTCAAATAAGCTTAAAGACCCAACCACATATACCTCAATGACGCTTGTGACATCTCAGGTTAAACTAAACTGTATGTCTTATGTTATTAACTACAAAAGGCCCCTGAGGTAAGAAACCTATTTTGGGAGGGCAACCTTGCAAAGTTTCCGTATTTTTAATTTTTTTAAATTTATTTAACTAGGCAAGTCAGTTAAGAACAAATTCTTATTGACAATGATGGCCAAGGAACAGTGGGTTAACTGCCTTTTTCAGGGGCAGAATGACAGATTTTTACCTTGTCAGTGCGGGGATTCGATCTAGCAACCTTTCAGTTACAAGTTCATCGCTCTACATACTTTATTTTGTCCCCCTACACCAAACGCGATCACGACACTCAGGTTAAAATATCAAAACACACTGAACCTGCCGCCCCTAAGTAATAAAGTCAATAGACAAAAGCTACTGGATATTGAATCAATGTACAGGGACCAGGATTCACCTCTTATTTATTTTGATTGAACCCAAACCCAAACTCTACCAGTTAAGTTGACTGAAAAACACATTCCCATTTACAGCAATGGGGGAGAGGGGCGATGAATGAGCCAATAGTAAGCTTGGGATGATTAGGTGACGGTATGAGGGCCAGATTGGGAATTTAGCCAGGACACCATTGTTAACACCCCTACTCTAACAATAAGTGCCATGGGATCTTTAGTGACCACAGAGAGTCAGGACACCTGTAACGTCCCATCCGAAAGACGGCACCCTACACAGGGCAATGTCCCCAATCACTGCCCTGGGGCATTGGGATATTTTTTTTTAGACCAGATGAAAGGGTGCCTCATACTGGCCCTCCAACAACACTTCCAGCAGCATCTGATCTCCTATCTAGGGACCGACCAGGACCAACCCTACTTAGCTTCCGAGGCAATCTAGCAGTGGGCTTCAGCAGGGTGGTAATGCTACCATGACAACAGTGGGCTGCAGCAGGGT
Organism: Oncorhynchus tshawytscha; assembly: GCF_018296145.1. Classification (NCBI taxonomy): domain Eukaryota; kingdom Metazoa; phylum Chordata; class Actinopteri; order Salmoniformes; family Salmonidae; genus Oncorhynchus; species Oncorhynchus tshawytscha. The sequence continues at coordinate 84,494 of NW_024609816.1, forward strand.
GGTAATGCTACCATGACAACAGTGGGCTGCAGCAGGGTGGTAACCATGACAACAGAGAAGTGTATATCTGCTCAACTCACACTCTCCAGGAAGGGTTTGATCTTCATGAAGATGTAGACGACCAGCAGCTGGACGTTCTTCTTGTCCAGGTAGAGGAGCACCTTGGACAGACCAGACATGGCCTCCAGAGTGATGCGTTTCCCAGGGTCGTCCTTCTCCTCCATCCCAGAGCTCATAGCAGCCAACAGCTCCTTGGCATACTTATTTACCTATAAAATAGATTAAGTATAGGTTGTGATTACATAGAGATGCATATGTCTGAAACATTGTTCCCCTCTGCTGCTGTCTTGGTTAGACGAGAGGGATATACTACAAAGTAGGATTGACCAGTTAGCCAGAACTTGCCTAAATATTCTGAAATAACTTGTTTTATATAAGCTTGAAATTGGCATGGTCTAATTGAATCAACCAAAAACACAGTTCATATTTCTTAATGAAGCAGAAAATCAATATATATTTTGGGTTGCTTATAAAATATATCTGGCTAACTCATTGCTCCTGCTCTGTAGTATATCCTAACCCGATCCCTGATATCTCTTGAAACTCTGTTAATGCGTAATATTGCCACATTAAGGGAAGATTAAATCAGTCATACATTCTCAGGTGATCCTATGGTGATGTTCCCCAGCCCCCTGACAACCAGCACCTCCCCTCCCTATGTACCTTCTCAGGTGATCCCACAGCGATGTTCCCCAGCCCCCTGACAACCAGCACCCCCCTCCCCATATACCTTCTCAGGTGATCCCACAGCGATGTTCCCCAGCCCCCTGACAACCAGCACCTCCCCTCCCCCTCCATATGTACCTTCTCAGGTGATCCCACAGCGATGTTCCCCAGCCCCCTGACAACCAGCACCTCCCCTCCCCCTCCATATGTACCTTCTCTGGTGATCCCACAGCGATGTTCCCCAGCCCCCTGACAACCAGCACTTCCCCTCCCCCTCCATATGTACCTTCTCTGGGTGATCCCACAGCGATGTTCCCCAGCCCCCTGACAACCAGCACCTCCCCCTCCCCCTCCATATGTACCTTCTCTGGTGATCCCACAGCGATGTTCCCCAGCCCCTGACAACCAGCACCTCCCCTCCCCCCCCATATGTACGTTCTCTGGTGATCCCACAGCGATGTTCCCCAGCCCCCTGACAACCAGCACCTCCCCTCCCCCCTCTATATGTACCTGTTAAGGGAATTTTTATCAATGATGACTAATTATGTATACATTTCAATCAGGACTGACTAATCAGAATACTATTATGTTACTGTATATGTACTAATCCGAATACCATTATGTTACTGTATATGTACTAATCAGAATACTATTATGTTGCTGTATATGTATGAGTTTTCTTTCTTGATCCCAGTGCTGAATATAGTGTGTGTAAATGTGGTCAAGAGTTAGAACAATGACTGTCTGTTCCTTAGAAATGAATGAACGATATCTTCAGACTGGCTAGAATGCTCATCTACACAAGACCTTGGCTCATAAATTATATTAAATTGGTAGTGAGACGATGTGGGAAGGCTTGAAATACTGCCTTTGTACCAGGGTGGGGAGAAGAGACGGGTTGGTACTGGAACTAATGATGTCATTTTCAGTTTATAACCTGTGGTAACCTGTATCGTGTTCAGTACTCTCGTGAATAAAGGCTGCTATTTGACTTTAAGACCGGGCTCTGTCCATTTCTATAAAATAAGGGTCATACAAATTCTTATGAATTGACAGAGTGTTTAATTTTAATTGGGAATTAAAACAGAGGAATTCAATTCCTGCAACAGTACCTTCTCAGGTGATCCCACAGCGATGTTTCCCAGCCCCCTGACGGCCAGCATGCGGACGGTACAGCAGGGGTCAGAGATACGCTCCATCATGTTGTTCATCAGGACATCCATCATCATCAGCTCTGTCACCACGTGGTGGTTCAGCAACTAGCGTTACCCACAGAGACAGAACACAGTGGTTCAGCAACTAGCGTTACCCACAGAGACAGAACATAGTGGTTCAGCAACTAGAGTTACCCACAGAGACAGAACACAGTGGTTCAGCAACTAGCGTTACACACAGAGACAGAACAGTGGTTCAGTAACTAGCGTTACCCACAGAGACAGAACATAGTGGTTCAGCAACTAGAGTTACCCACAGAGACAGAACACAGTGGTTCAGACAGAACACAGTGGTTCAGCAACTAGCGTTACCCACAGAGACAGAACACAGTGGTTCAGCAACTAGCGTTACCCACAGAGACAGAACACAGTGGTTCAGCAACTAGCGTTACCCACAGAGACAGAACACAGTGGTTCAGCAACTAGCGTTACCCACAGAGACAGAACACAGTGGTTCAGCAACTAGCGTTACCCACAGAGACAGAACAGTGGTTCAGTAACTAGCGTTACCCACAGAGACAGAACATAGTGGTTCAGCAACTAGCGTTACCCACAGAGACAGAACATAGTGGTTCAGCAACTAGAGTTACCCACAGAGACAGAACATAGTGGTTCAGCAACTAGAGTTACCCACAGAGACAGAACACAGTGTGAAGCCGGTACATTGAGATATACATGGAGTGTAAACTACTTTGACTCCTGGTGACAACGGCAATTAAAATGCAATCCCTTCTAAGTATTATAATACTGTAAAGCCACTATGTCCAGTTTGACATCCTAACTCTGTCACACCTCTACAACCCCTTAGAGTGGATGTGGGCAGCCCCCCCTCCAACACCATGTTTTACCTTACGTCCTCCCCACAAGCATCCCGGGACTCGTCTGAAGTCAGTACATCCGATCTGCCAACTTCTGTCTGTAGTGTTTGAACAGTTTGGGCTACACACTAATATGACCCTCACAAACACGTACATGTCAGTTGTTTCACTCCAGGACGCCCACAACCCTCATAAGACTAGTCTGAAGGTAGCCGTGCACCACTTTTAAAAAAAATACATGGAACTTTATGGAGATAGTTTAAGCACTAAACTAAGGGGTTAAATACATCAACAAAATGTTAGCTTAGTAAGCAGAGTTGCAGTTCTTGACACAAACCAGTGTGCCTGGAACCTACTATACTACCATACCCTGTCCAAAGACACTTCTATATAGTCTTGCCCGTTCACCTTCTGAATGGCACACATATACAATCTATATCTCAATTGTCTCAAGGCTTAAAGATCCTTCTTTAACCTGTCTCCTCCCCCAGACCTTTCTGTCCAACATGAACTGCACTAGCTAGCTGACTTAGCTCATCGCTAGCTTGGTTTGCTAGCTAGTTACAGTAGCTTGGCAACATTTTCAATAGCTAGCTAAATTTTACAGCCAGCATTGTCTATAACGATTATGTTACAATTACCAAACGTTTGGCAAAACAAATCATTTATGATACCATGATGTATGACAGGGTTGGATGTTGCATGCAATTTCTATTGCATTTGAATTGCTTTGTGTATCAGCAAAGCTGATGTCACTTGCATCTGCAACAGAAATTGCATCCAAATTGCTTGGTGTGACACAGGATTTATATGTTTGCAGATGTGAAGGGTGTGGATAGGTATAATCAGTGTGGTGGTGGACATTCTACCATATTCCCTCCTTACAGACCTACAACAGTGGGCCCTGGGCTTGGCTCACCTTACAGACCTACAACAGTGGGCCGTGGGCTTGGCTTACAGACCTACAACAGTGGGCCCTGGCTTACCTTACAGACCTACAACAGTGGGCCCTGGGCTTGGCTTACAGACCTACAACAGTGGGCCCTGGGCTCGGCTCACCTCAGAGAAGAAGGCTGTGATAGTGACCCTCTGACACTCGTAGATGTTGTTGAGACAGGGGCACAGACACTCCACTATGGCCGGGAGACGAGGGCCTGCGTGTTTGGCCATGGCCCTGAAAACAACAACACACCACTCACACTAACTGTGTACTGCATATAGGGTAGCTATACTGTACATAACATGAAGAAAAAGTTAGGGCTGAGGTTAGGGTTGAACCAGGATGTGGACATGAAGCCAGGGTCAGGGTGTACCTGGCGAGGAGGGTGACCCCGGTGATGTGCTGCTGGGGGTCCTTCATCTTGTCCCAGGCCCCCTCCTGGTCCAGGGGTTTAACTACATGGTCCAGCTGGGCCCGGGCCAGGAGGATCCGCAGCGCCTCCACCGCTACCCTGCAGACCCAGGAACACACACAGACAAAGGAGTTAAACCTTGAATTTAAATAAATACATTTTTCCTGAAGGAACTTCCTTTTCACAACTTCACATTGTATGGTAACTATGATCAGTGAAACAGATACTGTCATTACCTGTACTGATAACTTCATATAGTATGTCACCAGTACTAAGTGTATATTTACATTTTATATGTTTGGATGATTTCCGGTATCACATTTTCTGGGAGGTATATGTGGACCCCTGTAGGACCTAACCTCTAGTTATTTTCTAACAGTGGCTCTCCAGATAATCTAATGGAGTGTCCCTGCACTCCAGCCCGTGTGTCTTATGATACAGTATGTGCTAGCTAGCGTATGTCGTCTCCTAACCCACCCGCACACGTCGAAGCCGGCGGACAGTTTGGTGGGGCTCTTCCTGTGTGTTCCGGAGCTGTTGATGTCTTTGGGTAGTGTGACCCCCACGCTGGAGCCCAGGCGGACCAGCAGGGAGCTGAAGAGCTGGGGGAACAGGGACACCACCGCCTCCTGGCTCTGCCCGTTCAGCATCATCTCCTTCAGGGCACAGGTCATCTGACACAATAGAATAGCATAGAAAATGATTGCTCAGACTTGTACATTTGACACAAATAAACCGAGCAAAACACCATTACCCAGACATCTAGTCTCATCATAGCACTCTACAACCTGCTACTCACAGCTAGAGGGTGACTGGTGGCCACCTTGGTGAGGCCTCCTCTCATCATGGACTCCTTCTTGTCCACGTAGGGCACCATGATGTTGAGCTTCTCCATCAGCATCTCCATGATCTGAGAGGCCAGTTTACTGTCTGCCCCCAGGGCAATCCACATCTCACAGCTCCAACTGGGGATCACACAGGGAGAAGTGACCATGAGGGGTAGGGCTCACTTTGAATGGGAGGCAGTGAAAACATTTCCACTGCTACTACACACAGGGTTGCAAAATGTCTAACTTTCCCCAAATCCATCAGTTCTCCAGAAATACTGGTTGGAAGATTCATGGAGTCTCACTCGTGTGTGTGTGTGTGTGTGTGTGTGTGTGTGTGTGTGTGTGTGTGTGTGAGAGAACGAGAGAATTAACATGTCAAATGAAGCAGGGAGAAAGGGTGTTGACTTTTGGAAAGGAGAAGGACAGGAGGAGAGAGCTGTCACTTGTCAAATGGAGAAACAAAAACAGAGGAATCTTCCTTGTTGAACAGAGGGGAGATAGAAGAGGGAGAGTGAGATGGTTCTCACCTGTCGAAGGGCAGGGGGTAGGAGATGGAGGGAGGAAGAGAGAGAGATGGTTCTCACCTGTCGAAGGGCAGGGGGTAGGAGATGAGTGTGTTGATGACAGTCTGGAGGTGCTGTGTAGCCAGGATGAGGATGGACTGGGCCACAGACACCTTCACCTGCTCCTCACTGATCATCTGCAGACGGATGTGAAGCACCTCCAGCATCTCTGATACCTGACACACACAGATCATTTAGAGGGGGTGAACGTGTGTGAGAGAGCCAGTGAGTGTGAGAGCCAGTGAGTGTGAGAGCCAGTGAGTGTGAGAGCCAGTGAGTGTGAGAGCCAGTGAGTGTGAGAGCCAGTGAGTGTGAGAGCCAACCAGGTCTTGTAGTCCAGCTCCTCTGTTCTTCAGCAGGGTGTTGAGTAGAACACTGGAGGCTCTGGAGCAGTTAGACTGGGAGTCCACCAGCCCCTCAATCAACATGAAGATCAGAGTGTTGAGCTGCTGCTGGGGCAGACGCTTACTGATGATCTACACAGATGAGGGGAAAAGACAGACAAAATAAAGACACACATTATGAAAGCAGAGTTGCAAAATTCCAGTAACTTTCCCTAAACTCTCCGGTTTTCCAGAAAGAGTTCACCAGAATTTTGAAACCCAAGGTGAAACATGTGTAAATATGACTATGTAATGCTGTATTCTCCTAGCCTTACCTTGGCCAGCTCGGAGCAGGTCTTGTAGAGGACAGAGTGGTCTGGGTTGTCCATGCTCTCCCTCAGTGTGATCAGCCTCTCCACAGAGTCATCTTTATAGTCCAGAGAGAAGCCTAGCGCCAGGGCAGGGAGACAATGATACCAGCTGCAGCTGAGCTCCACACACTGCAATCTCCCTCCCAGCGGAATGCCACACAAACAGAGGTGTGCTTCCCAAATGGCAGCCCATTCGCTATATAGTGAACTCCTTTTGACCAGAGCCTTATGGGCCCTATATAGGGAATAGGGTGCCCTTTGGAAGGATCCAGAGTTTCTCATATTAAAGGGGCTCACAAATGGGCTGTATTGGTCGCTGGGGGAGTTAAGCTGGACACCAGAGAATAGGAAACTAAACAAAACAAGGCGTACTGAATCAGAGACAGTGTGTGTGTGTTTTACCTTCGTAGCGTAGCTGGATGTAGAGCAGGGTGTAGATGCAGTCGATGGCTGCCCTGCGGACCAGGGGGTTGGGGTCGGTGCATCGGGGGGCCAGGCGGCCCAGGAGAGAACCCAGGTTGTGGAAGGTTACCATGTTCTACAAAGACAGAACACCCAGATTAAGGCTATGGGTTGGTTCCACGTTTAAAGGGATCCTTCAGGATTTTGGCAATGAGGCCCTGTATCTACTTCCCCCACTTGTGGATACCATTTTTATGACTCTGTGTCCAGTATTAAGGAAATTAGAGGTTGTTTCGCAAGCCAATGCTAACTAGCGTTAGCGCAATGACAAAGTATATTGGTATCTACAAGGCTGCTGCTAGCAGATACCCATAGACTTCTAGTTCAGTTCACCTGTTCATCAGAGTCTGGGAAAGTAAATAAATGGCCTCATTGCAAAAATCCCCAAGAATCCCTTTAACAATAAAGAAGCACTTTTATCAACTTGTACGGTTGTCCAGGAGTTCTGGATGATTTATTTCCATGTCCTTCAGTATTTTGTGGTGCTGGTACCACAAGCCCCATATTCCTACCAAATGGGCCTTTAGAACCACTGCAAACATCGGTCAGCTCATAAGATACACTACTGAACATTATGGCATCTCAAACGTTTTGAAAAACACAGCTATATTTGCTGTTAGTTCATGTCTACAGAACTCAGCTAGTAAGGCTTCAGCTAGTAAGGTCCAAATATTACCTGAGAAAGAAGGGGTTGCAGAAGTTCTGACTCACTTTGACGTGGAGGTTGTTGAAGTAGAACTCTAGGATGTGAGCGGTGGTGTTCATCGCCCTCTCCCTCTCATGACCCTGACCAGAACTCAACCACTCCTCAATGTGCTGAGGACAACCAAAGACAGGGTCAAAGTGGAGTTTAAGATCAAGGTATAAATAAGTCAACATTTAAGCGTATACTTCTTATCACCAACTTACCTTGAAAACACTCTGGAGTCCGTTTGGACTCAGGTCTCTTGCAAGAATATTCCTCAACAACTCCTGAAGAGCATTGAAGGTGTCTTTGTATAACGCCTGTGGGAAAAGCAGTAGATAGAAGCTTTACCATCTCCACTGTCAGGGTATCTGCTGGTTCCATGAAGTTGAATTGAAGACTGTTCCCAAGTATTCCCACGCATTAGAGAGAGATGTGATCGTACACAAATGTAAGCAAGGCTTGAAATTATTATGTTTCAGTCAAACATATGTGTTTGGGCTTCTTGTGGTCAATTTGTAGTCTACAAATTATTAGTCATTATGTTCCATCCGCTCAATCAAAAAATGATTTTTGTTTTGTTTTAATTAGCCTGCGTCTGAATCTAGTTGATGATTCCTGGGCTGCTAGGCTATAGATGGCTGAAGCATGGGGTTGCCCATCTGCATTTGTTTAGGCTGGCCCAATGGGCTGATCATTAGCTAGATCACAAATGAAGGCTTCGATACCTATACCTGCTACAATGATACTTCATAACATCACCACTATACCACTGTGAACAAATCCTTCAAGTCAAAAATACAGCACAGTAAGTGTATAAACATGTGGTCAACTCTCCACCTGGAGAACCAGGTCACTGGGTGTGCAGGCGTTTGATTCAGCACTGAGTCAGATTAACAAGGTCCTGTTGAGCAGCTGATTGGTAGAATCTGACATGTTAGACTGGGCCTGGAACAAAAGTCCATTATCCAATAATTATTATGGGATACGACTAGAACATTAGCCTATAACCAAAAAGTCTAATAAAATAACTCATTCAGTGAATCCAGGATCAAACGGCGGTACTTTGAAGCAAGGTAGCTGAGAGGGAAGGCTCTAAGACTGGCTTTATCCAGTGTAAAGACAGACATCTCATCTCACGTGTTCAGGGAACGCATGATAGTTATTCTGATGTGCAATAACAAAATAGGATCCAGAATAATCAAATATTCGTTTGATTTATTTGCCTGCATGTTTGTGTATATTGTCCTAGGCTTTATGCTACATAATGATACAAATAAATAAATATAATGTATTGTCACATACACCAGATAGGTGCAGTGAAATGTGTTGGCTTTAAAGGGTCAGCCATAGTAGTGAGGCACCCCTGGAGCTAATTAGGGTTGAGGTGCCTTGCTCAGATTTTTCACCTTGTCGAGTCAGATATTGAAACCAGCAACCTTTTGGTTACAGGCCCAACGCTCTAACCGCTAGGCTACCTGCTGCCCGAGGAAGTGGAAACTCAAAACACATTAGCTAGAGTACTAACTCTAAATATGATATTGTTGCTGGGTAGCAATGCAATTGATCTAACAGTAAATGTAACATCCTACAAAAACGTCCCATTGTATTCACCCCAGATGGTACGCCCCTCTCCGTTCCCCTGGCTCATCATCCGTTTGTAAAGTGGTGTCATTTCCTAGTTCTTGACAGAAATTAATTTTTTACAGTATACACAAGGTTGAGACTCTACTCTTAACAGTAACAGTAGTTGTTTTAAAACTGTGTCTTTCCCACAATTACATTTCTAAAATGTTGCTCAATTGTCAGTATGCTCTTATCAGAACGCATCTCTCCCTTCACTCCGTGTGTAAAGGGGGGAGAAGGAGTGAGAGTCAGCAGCGAAACAGGGCAGATACTTTCATTTCAGGAAGCAGATTAATGCACTTTACTGTTGAGCAAAAAATGTTTTTACAACCAAAACTATCTGCAGGAACGTTGTGTAGCCTCATCACCAACATAAGCAAAATGTATTAGGTAAGAAGGACAATGTCTGTTTATCATCCCAGATCGGGTTGTTGTCTGATTGTATAGGCTACCTCCTCTCCCGCGACACACACCTAACATCTTGAAAGTGCGGTTCGATTGTTATTTAATATTGACGTTTTGTCACAGTAGCAACAATTACGCAGAAGCACATTGTAAAACAGTGTAGTCATCTCCGTCACATTATTTAAGAGACTTCAACTGAATTTAAGGCATTTTTAGACTTATTAAGGTCTTCAAATGAATAAATTAAGATTTTTTTAAGAACCCGCGAACACCCTGTTTCACAAAATGAGTGTGAAGGAACAAAGTGCAGGTTTATGTTATGATGACTATGTCTACACACAGAGAGAAGGTCTGTGCATACAGTATATGTATACTTGAGGCTGTTCATGTGTGTCCTAAAGTTGAACATAACTAAGGTTTCTCTATAACAGGATACATAATAATTCACTTCCTGCTTTAGTCACATGGCTTGTGACTCACCCTATGCCAATCCACTGACTTTGAAATGTCCCCGATGCAATGGTTTGATTGCACTTAGGTCAAGATCAATTATACTGAATCAGGAACAAACTTCCTTTGCAATATGGATTGGTTGATTTGTATGAATAATGGTTAATGTACCTACATGTACAGTAATTCTCATTTTGCTCCCCCTCCAGGTTTGTGCACCTGTTGACTACAGCAACCTACTGACGGTGAAAAATCACAACGAGGTATTGAGATGCTCCAGCTCTCACCTCTCTCTGTTGGGGCTCCAGCACCTCCTCGTCTTTTCCCCTGTCCTTGTCCGGAGTGTTCACCGGGGGAAGGCCGTACACACCGTTCAGACACGTCCGCAGCATATCAAAGTTCTCATTCTCCGTCAGCGCCGGCTCCAGGTTACTGGGGTCAACCTGGGGTCAAGGACCAACGATTTCACTCAGTAGAGGCTAGGGTTGCAAAAACTGCCCAGGTTTTCCAGACATCCTGGTTGGAATATTCCTGGAATCAGGAGGGAAGGAATATCCAGAATCTTCCAACCAGGATTCCTGGAAAACCTGGGAGTTTGGGGAAAGTTCCCTGATTTTTACAACCCGAGAGGAAGATGAAACACCTGGTACTGACAAGCTCCTGACAGGCTGACATCTCTGGGCTCTGTTCCAATATGCAACCCACTAGCACACCTCTGGGCATTAAAAGGATACATGAGGTTGGCACACGTGGTCATCACAAGGTGGCGAACCGGAGTCCGCATGGCATCCGTGGGTTCTGCCTTGATAAAATCCTTCAATAAAAGGAAGATATTGAGATGGGTCAACACAATCAGAACCACTTGACTGTAGCAGCCCTTATATCATAAAGCCTTTCTAACAGCTGCCTAAGATATAACAGCTGTCATAGGCAGTCATAAACAGTGTTTTACAGTTGGTGTGATCTAAATCCAGTAACATTTAATGTAACCCTCCATCATAAGGACGACATAACACTGTCCTAACAACGACACAACAGAGTACATAAACATGACAAACACTGACCATCATGACTCCCATGAGTTCCTGCTTGCGGACGAACATGTAGCCCTGATTACGTACGACGGTGCTGATGGCCCTGGCTATGAGGCCCACACTCTGAATCAGACTCAGCTTCATGGTCAGGTCCTGACGGGGGGGGAGAAATACAGTGTACACACACACACACACACACACACACACACAGAGACAGGGAGACAGACACAAACACAACAAAAACAAGGACACAGAGACAAACACACAGCCTCAGACTGTGTTCATGGCAATTGGCGATAGCAGTCCGAGGTTTAGTTTGTTCGCATCATTGTGAGCAAAACAACCAAATATTAGTTGTATAGTGCAGCCCTCAAGCATACATAGACAGTCACTTACCCTATGAGTCTAAAGTTCCCTATGCCAATCAGAAAACATCTAGAGATAGCTGGATAGCCTAGAGCAGGAACAAGGGTTTCAACCCTAGTGATTTTTACATTTTGTTGAAAATGTCAGGGGTCCATAAAAAAAATGGTAACACACTTGATATAAGAGCATCTCATCAATAGAACTGTTTCAGAAAATGGCATAAGAAACAACAGCTTATGGTTGGGTAAGTCACACATTCCACTGAAGATGAATTTGACTACTTTTCAGTTGGCTTAAAAATCAATGTGTAGATACAGGTCAATATGAATTAAACAATCAGAGTAGAGGGTGTATTTTTAAAGAATGATCATCCATGCCTTGATTTGGAGACTGTAAATGTCAGAGAAATTCCACCATCTGATTTGGCATCACAACCTAAGAGCTGGTGTGTGTCTTCAATCAAAAAGGGGAAGGAGGAAACCACAAGGCCCTAGAAACACCAGTGTCAGACCATGTTAGTAGGACATGGAGGACATCCAGAAACACCATAGTGTCAGACCATGTTAGTGGGACATTCAAAAGCACTAAACGTTCTGAACTTCTGAAACAGAGGCAAACAAATACACTGCCTCCCATCATAACTACATGTGGTGCTGATCTTTCAACTAGAGCCATTTACTTCTAAAAGTTCAGAAAGTTGAAGCAGCAGCGTTCTAGAGAGAAGAGATTGTTAGAGGAGTTTTAGTGAGAGATAGAGGATCCTTCATTAGGGTCCAGTCACGGTACCTTGGTCTCTATTTTAATTCCCAGAACCTGCACAACATAAAAGCAACAAGGAGTTTAATCCACAAGTGTACGCTACTAGAGGAGAATATATCCTGTCCCCCTAAAGAGAAGAGAATATGCGCTTTCCCCTCATTAAGAAAATGTTATCAGACTACAGTGTTCCCCAGTTAGATGGTTAACCATGGTACGGGACAACGATACATTACATGTCTCACAGATACAGATGAACTCAACCTCTATTTCCACATTGCAGTAAAAAGGTTAGCAAATGTTAGTGCTAGCCAACTAGCCGTAGCCAATTAAATGAGCCCTGTGTGGAACCCAAACGACTCGATGGATATAGACTTGGCTTCTTAACATTAAACACCGTGTGTGTGTGTGTGTGTGTGTGTGTGTGTGTCCAATCACCCACCCTAACCACAGACATAAAATCCCATGATCCAATTCAAGTGGACATCTGGAGGTCATAGTGTACATTGGCAGCGGCCCCTGAAGGCTGCAGTTTAACAGGACTCATTTAACCAAGACAACTAGTTTTCAGACAGTCATTGTGATGCTAAGCATATGGCCGGCAGCTACAGGAGAAGAACCCGAGGATATAAACCAGGTTAAATCGGTAGCCATGGAGAGACAAAGACCTCCTGAATGAAAGGAGTGAGACATTTGAAACACTACAACGTATCATGACTTCTCCAACTGGTTGATATAATCACACATTCCTTTCACTGTGGTTTGTGCTGTGTGGTTTTATGTACCTTTCAAATGCCTCAATTATGACCCATCGTTGGTTTTAACGATATAACCACCAGTATGTAATTGTGAGCAGTGAGCCTAACCGACTGCCTGTGTACATCCCAAATTCACTATATAGTGCACTATGTAGGGAATAGGGTGCCATTTGGGATGGATCCTCTGTCTGACCAGCATGTCTTAACTCCATCAGACTCAGCCTTATCACAACTTCTGCTCTGTGAGGTCACTCAGTACCATGCCAACCCACACATGCTCACAGAACTTCTTCTCGGTGAGGTCACTCAGTACCATGCCAACCCACACATGCTCACAGAACTTCTTCTCGGTGAGGTCACTCAGTACCATGCCAACCCACACATGCTCACAGAACTTCTTCTCGGTGAGGTCACTCAGTACCATGCCAACCCACACATGCTCACAGAACTTCTTCTCGGTGAGGTCACTCAGTACCATGCCAACCCACACATGCTCACAGAACTTCTCGGTGAGGTCACTCGGTACCATGCCAACCCAAGCATGCTCACTGGGCCAACGGAGAAGGTTAAAAAAGAGATTTTCAGGAATAATGTGAAACTGCAGCTATTCTGACTACGCTAGCTAACGCTGCCATTGAGGAAAGAGAAAGCATTACAAGTCGATGGTAAAACACAGTGCTATGTGGTGATCAGCAACGGGTATCGCCCAGTCATTATTTTCTCTCTCTGCAATGGGGGGGATAAATGGATGGTTGGAGATGGGAGTGGGGTTTCATTTGACTGGCCGAAACCTCTTTATAGGACATGTAGGGGCATTTAACAGGCCGGTCCCTGGCAGCCTCTGCACTCTAACAGTATGGGCAGCCAAATGTAACACCCAAACTAACTCTCTTCGGTCTTTATGCTGATGAAGGCCTGGCCCTGTAGTGTCTCAGAGTAGGAGTGCTGATCTAGGATCAGGTCCCCCCCTCTTATTCATTATGATTGAAAAGATAACACTGATCCTAGATCAGCACTCCAACTCTGAGACACTTTGTGACTGTGCCCTGAAGGCCAAAACGTGTCCATTGAGACTGATGACAACATCTAAAGAACTATTTAAATTTGAGAGATGCTGGCTGTCTGTTTCATCCAGGGCTTCCTGACAGAGATTCCCCCTTGGGTAGAAACGTTGTGGACTAGCTTTATTAAAGGGATGTGGTGGAGCAATCATGTGAGTGTCTCCCCCAAGCCCTAGCTCCTTACCTTGGTGTTGAAGTGCTTACTGATGCTGCGGAGGATGTCTGAGTCGATGCGGGACAGGATCTGGTCCTCTGGGGCGCGGAGCGCTACGTAACCGTAACACAGGATCAGCGTGCTCTTCATCTTCTCTACATCCGAGTCATTCTTGTCCTGAGGAGGTGGTAGAGATGGGAAGATTACAGTGTAGGGACTGGTCTCCCAGACACAGATTGAGCCTAGTAGTGGCCTAAAAAGCTATGTCAACTTTATAAAAACCTTCAAATATATAAATTAGGCTAATTAAAAATCAGTTTATCAATACCTGTACACGTTTCCTTTAAAATTACTTTAGCAGGGCTTGATCGAGCTTGTCTGGTGAAATGGAACCAATGGAATATTCCTAAAAGTGCAAACTGTGCCTACTGTACCTGGCATTCCAGGCAGGCTCAATCAAACGCTCAAAGTAGTAGAAAGAAATCAACAAACTCCATAAAATCTTCCATCTGAACGGTGTGGATAGAACCTCCAAGGCAGGCAGACATTGCCAAGTTTGTGTTTATACACCTACAATGAAAATAAAAACACAAATAGCATACTAACTTTGAGCAGGCTGAATATTCCTGAGGCTTTCTTGAAGGCGTCAGATTTCCCAAAGTCGTCCAGTTTGGCCAGAGTGGCATCGAGATGACTGCTTGCACACAGCCCGATCCCCATGGCGACACCCTGGGAAACCCATTACCCCACCCTATTAGCACAGTTTAATGGACGCTTCAGCCTCCAATGACCAAACAGTACATCTAGATTATCATTAACACCGGCATTACAATTTCACTACCACTCTCTATTAGGCCTAAAGACTGTAAAAACACCACAATTCCTAATCCTCTGGTTAAAATACAACGGAAATTAGGGGAAACTTAAGACCAGACACAAATTACAGCTTAGGAAGGCAGACGTGACCTCCCTTTGAAAATAAGCAAAGGCTTAGGAGTACATGTCACAAGACTGTCTTAACTGGGCAATTCAGCTGCACAAAGAAACACTGTTCTGCCCGGCGACGCTCTGCCTTAGACAATTACATCACAGGTCACGCTGAACATATGATGATAAATAAAAGCAAATGCTATCAAGAGGATCATGGCCTGACTCAAACGGGGACTAAGAGGTTTTACCGCTCTCTCGATGGCGTCGTTGTGTCGTGCACTGATCAGCATCTCCTGTAGCTGCTTCTGGACCACCTCCTTATTGGAACAGTGCTGCAGAGTCACACCAATGCACCTGTAGAGGAAACTCTGGAAAGAGCCATGAAGCCAAGACGAGAAACCTTGATAGTTTGTAGAAGATATTATTTTACTAAGATTTTGCTAAGGCTTATGAGGTTCTACCAACCTGGATACTTTGTAGAATATATTGTTTTAATAAGATTTTGTTAACACTTATCAGGTTCAGAAGAGTTCCTTGGGGTACTTTTAAATAAGATCATGTTCAAAGAGACAAATAAATAGAATGTGTTACATCTCATGGTTAGGGCCAGGAGTTTTCCCTGAACTATAAGTGGAGACCAGAGAATTTCCTGGTCAGGTCATGAAGAACTCTTGGCCCTACTCATGGTTGAAGAGAAGTTAGGATGAAGTTGTTCACTAACCTTCTCTTCCAGGGACTGGTTATAGGTGGACAGGTAACGTGTGGCCTCTACAGCCAGCTGACAGCTCCACTTGTCATCAGCTATGGCCACCAGGGACTTGGCTAGGAACTGTATATGTCCAAACAAAACCCCACCACACAGCCATGTGACCACATCATAATGCTGTATATCAAATCCCTTTGAAACAGAAAACACTTATCCAACACTGTCAGACAGTGCATGCATCCCAAATGGCACCCTATTCCCTATGTAGTGAAATACTGTTGACCCTGGTCAAAAGTAGTGTATTATAAAATGAATAAGATGCCATTTGGGACAATTTGTTCTACATATTGACAGTGTTGTGACGACAGACAAAGAGGATGTTAGATAAAGATCACCATAGGGACTGTTATTGACAGTGTTGTGGGGACAGACAAAGAGGATGTTAGATAAAGATGGGCATACCTGTAATAGACTCTCTTCCCATTTCTTGTTGTCTAGTGTTTCTGGGGTAGACTCTGTAAAGAAGAATATACCTTACTACTCAGACCTCGCTCGCCGGACTTCCTCCCAGACAAAAACAATAAATAAATAAATAAATGAGAAGCAGCAGAATATTCTGTACACGTTCCAAAACCGACCAAAGAGCTAAAATGATTTAAGATGCGTTTTAATACGCTATGCTCTACTTCAATCCAAGCTATGTATTTTTATGATGGAAAGATGAAAATGGCCCACAGCTAAAAAAAATCAAAGTTATATCTCAAAAAAAAATATATAGCCCATAAAATATTGCCTTTAAAATTGTGAATCACTTATAACGTCCCTTAACTGCAGCTGTTGTGGTAGAAGCATGCGTCTTTTTTTATGTCAGTTCGCAGTAGACTACATGGAGGAAAAACTATTTTAAACCAGTGACATTAAAATAAGTTTGAAACAGCGTCCTAAGCTGTCAATACTGCAGCAGAAATACAAGTCCCTCAGGGTTATTTCTGCTTTGGAGAGAGAGAGATATATTATGAGCCCCAAATGGCACCCTATTCAGTGAACTACTTTTGACCAGGGTCCATAGGCACTACATAGGGAATAGGGTGCCATTTGACAAACAGACATAGCTCGCTACAGGTTATAAGACTCTGGGGTCATTGAGTTGAGGTCCTTTACCTTCCAGGTAGCTGAGGAGAGCAGGGATCTCCTTCTCCCAGAGTGTCTCAGCGTTGGGGTGGATATTAGGACTTATAACGTTCAGTAGAGACAGAGACGGTGCACCATGGCCACGACTACGGAACGGGAACGAACCATTCACCTGAGACACACACATCCCAACTTACAGGTAAGACATAGCCTAGCTATTACTGGAGACATTGATCATATTTCATGGGGGTTTAAATCAAGTTCACGTTTTATAACACCCACATAGCAAACTGAAATCCATGAGCATTCAAGTGGCCTGTCATTAGGGTTTCATACTCACCAAGAGCCGCACCATCAGTATATGTGGGGAGGGAAGATTAACTGAATTAGAAAGAAGAAACAGATGAGAATAAACAAGGTTGATAGCAGACTAAGCATTATAATGAATGACTGAATGATTAACTGGCCAGGCTCATACTTCTCCCCACAAAGAGTTCAGCTTAATCATTGAAACAATGACCTTACAGTTCAGGACCCAGCTGACGCTAGTGCTTTATTTAGTGAGAAATGTGGCTTCTCATTCAGCTAATCAGAACCAGACACTCCGGTCTGTCTGGCCTCTAAGAACCGACCAACAGCCCTTTAATGAGAACAAAATGGCTGTATAAAATACAGTTTCAACTAAGAAAAAAAACTAAAACATTCCCAAAGAAGTGCTGACGAGGAGTGGGCCCGGGCTGTGACCATCTCGTTTACATTAAAGGGACTGTGTGCCGAATCCCAATACGGAAACGCCAGACTGACTGAGTGGGAAAGGGAGGGAGGAAAAGACCCCCACCCCAGCTCAGATCCCCCCGGCTCGTGGTGATGACATCATAATGCCTTGTTAATATGAATGTAATGTGTATGAACCTACTGTAAATGTCTATCAGGGAGGAAGGGATAGAAAAAATACATTTCTGTTACACACCTAGTAAATGGAGCTCCTTCTTCTAAAAGACACCTACCATGCTCGTTGAAGTCGATGTTGAAGTTGGGCTCCTGGGAGGCTCTCTTCTTGGTTCCCAGCAGCGTGAGGCTCTTACAGAGCGGTGCGGTGGCGTTGGAGTACTGACCTGGGGTCAGGTAGTACAGCAGCATGGGCCACAGGACCTGAAGAGACAGACCGAGGGATCACTGTCAGGTAGTACAGCATGGAACACAGCACCTGCCACAGATGTACAGTAATATCACAACATTGAGTTCGCCTGGTGCAATTGAACCAATAGAATAGTCACAAAAGTGCAAACCCAGAGCTCCTAGGCATGCTAAATCAAACACAAAATATTTAATGTATGATTTGAACCCATTTCTGCAGAGATTTAATACCATGAAGGCATGGTAAATCATTGTTCTCTTCAGTCTCTGTCAATGCCTTGTCTCATAGCTTCCAGTGGGAAGTAATACAAGAGACATAGCATCTCAGAGAGTGTTGATGTTGGGAACTGCAAAGGAACAAGTAACTAAGAGCAGAGTGATTGGCTGTAAAACAGACAGGGTGATGCCGTCTTTGGATGTGAGCTGGTTTTCCCCTCAAGACATCTGATGATAGGAAAATATGAACTGACTGAGCTTCTTTACACAAAACTCCATATTATAGCAATTCCACCCTCAGCCTCTTCTCATAAAACGGTATTATGTTTGGTGTTAAGTGTGACTTGGCTTCGATGTATTCGAAAGCCGTATTTCCAGCAGGAACAAACATTAAAATGTAATTTGTTCACTGCCTCTATACCTGAAATGATTTCATGAACAACAAAATATGTTTGTGCATATATATGCTGATCAGATAAATAATGTTAATGTGAGAGAAGAAAACAGGTGACGGATTGCCTGCCTGCCGAGAGAGAACTCTTATCTCCATGCAGTAGACTCACGTCAGTCAGGCGTCCCACGGTCGTAGTGAAGAGGTGAAGTGTGTTGTCACACATGCTCCGCAGCGCCTCATTGGTTACTTCCTCTGGGTCACTGGGGCGCTGGCCTGGACGCTGCAACAGACCAAACCCACACACAGTTCTTTAGAAACACACGGACCACCGTCAGAGAGTAGTTTTAACTGATCCACCATCTACAATGTCATGCTAATCCCTCGCCAAGGATCATGTCTTAAGACCAAAAGGGATTGTAGATATGACAAACGTACATAGTAGGTGTCGGGGAGAGCACAGTGTTGGATGATAAACTTGACCAGCAGGTCTCCTCCCTCCAGCTCCAGGTAACCATGGTGAGCCATGGCACTGATCACCTGGACAACCCTCTTCTTAACCTGCAGGGGGCAACGATAGACAGAGCTCAGAGGTCAAGCAAAATACTAATACAACAAGAATAAAATGTAGCACCGGTTTCCTGATTAAGCATATGTTTGTACTAAAAGACATGTTATTGTCTATTGAAAGTGATTTTCAAACCAGGACCAGATTTAATCCATGTCTGGGAAATTGGCCCATAAAGTGTGATATGTTTCCCAATGGAAAATGTGTTTTTTTACAGCACATGGATATGGGTCATTGAAACTGTGTTCATTTTTATTTTCTATGCCTTTTAGGAGAGAAAACTATGCCAAATTGTAGCAGTTCAACATTTACATGGCATGAGGTTACCTTATTGCTGTGGTCAGCCAGTGGTTGTCTGATGCTGGCCAGGATGAGAAGCTTCTTCGACTCCATAATGGATGCTAGATCACAGACAGAAAGCCTTGAGTAACATCATGAGGTCATTTCATATTAAAAAAAAAGTCCTTTGTAAGTACCAGTGATGCTTTCAAATCCAGAGAACAGGGTCAAATAACACAAACTGCTAATGTAGTCATTTTGACTGTTCATGAATGTATTTTATTACTCTGCCATTTAAGTCATGCCCCCCCCCTCCGTTCTTGACCTGCCTTAAATAAGTCTACATAAAAAGACACGGGTTGTTAGAATCTTAATATCACAAACAGAACTGGAGTTAGAACCAGTTTTAAGAGGGCATATCATTATTTGAATGGTTTTACACCATAAATTGGTGTGGATGTTTTTGATGATATGGCACAGCTGCACTCTGAAAGGAGGCACCCGCTGCTGGCCTGTTGCTGTGTTTTACAACATGCTTGACTTGGCTGCTGTCACCACACACACACACACACGTGTTGTTCAAGAAGTGCATGGCCAACACCATGCCCAGGAGAGACTTAATCACGATTCTGGCATATGGACTACCTGAGAGACATAGGAGAGTCAAGGCATCAGCAGATTCCCCATGAGCCTTTGCATGAGGCAAATTGCACAAAGCTCCAAGGGAGGAGACAGATGCACAAAGAACAGAACCAAAGACACCTGTGTCCCCTGCCAATGACGTGTGGTGAAAAAAAAAAAGTGGTGACGATGTGTCGACTGTTAGGACAAGAGATAATGGCATCAGTTGGATTTTATTTAGCGGTTATGTGAAGCACACCATGTACAGTGGCTTGGGACATTTTTTCCCCACATTTTGTTATGTTACAGCCCTATCCTAAAATGTATTAAAGGTTTTTTTCCCCCTCATCAATCTACACACAATACCTCATAATGACAAAGCAAAAACAGGTTAAGACATTTTTGCTAATTTATCAAAATAGAAAAAACAGAAATATTACATTTACATAAGTATTCGGACCCTTTACTCTGTACTTTGTTAAAGCACCTTTGGCAGCGATTACAGCATCGAGTCTTCTTGCGTCTGATGCAGCAAGCTTGGCACACAGCTGTATTTGGGAACTTTCTCCCATTCTTCTCTGCAGATACTCTGAAGCTCTGTCAGGTTGGATGGGGTGCGTTGCTGCACAGCTATCTCTCCAGAGATGTTCGATCAGGTTCAAGTCCGGACTCTGGCTGGGCCACTCAAGGACATTCAGAGACTTGTCCCTTAACGCAGGAGTGGCTATCTTGGCTGTGTGCTTAGGGTCATTGTCCTGATGGAAGGTGAACCTTCGCCCCAGTCTGAGGTCCCGAGTGCTCTGGAGCAGGTTTTCATCAAGGATCTCTCTGTACTTTGCTCCATTCATCTTTGCCTCGATTCTGACTAGTCTCCCAGTCCCTGCTGCTGAAAAACACCCACACAGCCTGATGCTGCCACCACCATGCTTCACCATAGGGATGGTGCCAGGTTTCCTACAGATGTGACACTTGGCATTCAGGCCTAAGAGTTCAACCTTGCTTTTATCAGACCAGAGAATCTTGTTTCTCATGGTCTGAGAATCTTGAGGTGCCTTTTAGGAAGGAAAAGCAGCCAACAAGTGCTTAGCATATGTGGGAACTCCTTTAAGACTGTTGGAAAAGCATTCCAGGTGAAGCTGGTTGAGAGAATGCCAAGAGTGTGCAAAGCTGTTAAAGGCAAAGGGTGGCTACTTTGAAGAATCTAAAATGTAAACTATACTTTGATTTGTTTAACACTTCTTTTGGTTACTATAGGATTCCATGTGTGTTATTTCATAGTTTTGATGTCTTCACTATTATTCTACAATGTAGAAAATTGTAAAATAAAGAAAAACCCTTGAATGAGTAGGTGTGTTCAAACTTTTGACCGGTAGTGTATATATTGTAGTAAATTAGTAGTAGTGTCTATATGTATACTGTAGTAGTGAGTAGTGTCCATAGGCATACGGTAGTAAGTTAGTAGTAGTGCCTATATATATTTACTGTATTAGTTTGTAGTAGTGTCTATATATACACTGCAGTAAGTGCCTCCTGTCCTGTGCAGACAGGCCAGAGCCAGACTAACTAGCAGTCTTACTGGAGGAGTTGATGAGGTGTCGGAGCACAGACAGGGAGCCCATGCGGATTCTCTCATTACTGTTCTCCAGTTTCTGAAGCACAAACATGACCAGCCGGTCTGGGAAGGTGTTGGCTGAGAAGGAAGGAAGCATATGGCAGAGTCAGACCACTGTTTAAAGTTTAATCACATTTACCTCTGAGTGAAGTCACACCATCTAAGATCTAAATCATGGATTATCTCATTACAGGAGGACATAGTGTCCATCATGTAGTTTCTCTGCAGCAGCTCTGTGTTCTAGAATAACAAAGACCTTGTTCACAATGGCACCCTATTCCCTTTATTGTGCACTACTTTTGATCAGGGCCTATAGGGTTCTGGTTAGAAGTAGAGCACTATATATAGAGAGAGTAGGGTGCCTCTTGAGACACAAGGAGTCTTGTATTAGTTGAAGAGGGAAAACAGTCTGGAACTCTGAATATGGTATAACGGCCTAGTACCGTACCATGTAGGTAACAGAACCAATTAATACTGATATTCTACAATTCCATGATCATTTTATATTATACAATGTGAAGGAAATTACCCAGATCTGAAAATATATAAACACTGCTCAAAAAAATAAAGGGAACACATAAACAACACAATGTAACTCCAAGTCAATCACACTTCTGTGAAATCAAACTGTCCACTTAGGAAGCAACACTGATTAACAATAAATGTCACATGCTGTTGTGCAAATGAAATAGACAACAGGTGGAAATTATAGGCAATTAGCAAGACACCCCCAATAAAGGAGTGGTTCTGCAGGTGAAAACCACAGACCACTTCTCAGTTCCTATGCTTCCTGGCTGATGTTTTGGTCACTTGAATGCTGACGGTGCTTTCACTCTAGTGGTAGCATGAGACGGAGTCTACAACCCACACAAGTGGCTCAGGTAGTGCAGCTCATCCAGGACGGCACATCAATGCGAGCTGTGGCAAGAAGGTTTGCTGTGTCTGTCAGCATAGTGTCCAGAGCATGGAGGCGCTACCAGGAGACAGGCCAGTACATCAGGAGCCGTGGAGGAGGCCGTAGGAGGGCAACAACCCAGCAGCAGGACCGCTACCTCAGCCTTTGTGCAAGGAGGAGCAGGAGGAGCACTGCCAGAGCCCTGCAAAATGACCTCCAGCAGGCAACAAATGTGCATGTGTCTGCTCAAACGGTCAGAAACAGACTCCATGAAGGTGGTATGAGGGTCCGACGTCCACAGGTGGGGGTTGTGCTTACAACCCAACACCGTGCAGGACGTTTGGCATTTGCCAGAGAACACCAAGATTGGCAAATTCGCCACTGGCGCCCTGTGCTCTTCACAGATGAAAGCAGGTTCACACTGAGCACATGTGACAGTCTGGAGATGCCGTGGAGAACATTCTACTGCCTGCAACATCCTCCAGCATGACTGGTTTGGCGGTGAGTCAGTCATGGTGTGGGGTGGCATTTCTTTGGGGGGCCGCACAGCCCTCCATGTGCTCGCCAGAGATAGCCTGACTGCCATTAGGTACCGAGATGAGATCCTCAGACCCCTTGTGAGACCATATGCTGGTGCGGTTGGCCCTGGGTTTCTCCTAATGCAAGACAATGCTAGACCTCATGTGGCTGGAGTGTATCAGCAGTTCCTGCAAGAGGAAGGCATTGATGCTATGGACTGGCCCGCCCGTTCCCCAGACCAGAATCCAATTGAGCACATCTGGGACATCATGTCTCGCTCCATCCACCAACGCCACGTTGCACCACAGACTGTCCAGGAGTTGGCAGATGCTTTAGTCCAGGTCTGGGAGGAGATCCCTCAGGAGACCATCCACCACCTCATCAGAAGCATGCCCAGGAGTTGTAGGGAGGTCATACAGGCACGTGGAGGCTACACACACTACAGAGCCTCATTTTGACTTGTTTTAAGGACATTACATCAAAGTTGGATCAACCTGTAGTGTGGTTTTCCACTTTAATTTTGTGTGACTCCAAATCCAGACCTCCATGGGTTGATAAATTTGATTTCCATTGATAATGTGTGATTTTGTTGTCAGCACATTCAACTAAAAAAAGTATTTAATAAGAATATTTCATTAATTCAGATCTAGGATGTGTTATTTTAGTGTTCTAAAATAACACATCCTAGATCTGAATTAATGAAATATTCTTATTAAATACTTTTTTTAGTTGAATGTGCTGACAACAAAATCACACACACACACACACACACATCAAAAAGACAGACATGTGGCATATTGCTGCAGCAGTGTGCCTGTGTGGCAGGGGGACTGTTGCTTAAATCCCTCCCTCCCCAACAGGCAGCAAATGACTCCTGGATTACAACTCCACACAGTGGTCCACTGACTGGTCTAACAAAGACCAGGTCAAGGGGCCTGTTCTAGAACCTTCCAGTAGAAATAGATCGGGTAGAACAGTTGTGATGGTCATGTAGAATTAGGAATCGTGTCAATTCTATTCAACGCATTTCTATCTGTAACATTCACTTAAATGACTACAACCCTGACCTCTCAATCCAATAAACCCAGAGAACAACACACAAACACGGATTATTGAAGAACAGACAACCAACCTAGAATGCTGAAGCATCTCAATACCTCGTTGTGATTCTTCACCGTCAGTGGGTTGCTGTAGTCAACAGGTGCACAAACCTGGAGGGGGAGCAAAATGAGAATTACTGTACATGTAGGTACATTAACCATTATTCATACAAATCAACCAATCCATATTGAAAAGGAAATTTGTTCTTGATTCAGTCTAATTGATGTTGACCTAAGTGCAATCAAACCAATTTGAAATTTCAAAGGCGCATAGGGTGAGTCACAAACCATGTGACTACAACAGGAAGTGATTTATTATGTATCCTGTTATAGAGAATCCTTATAGTCAGTCTCTAGTATTATTAGCTATGCTAAATACAGAAAAACATCCTATTGACATTGTGCAAACAGCCCAGGCGGAGTGACAAGAAGCTTTGTGTGTTCAAGGAAGTACTTTCAAATCAAATGTTATAAGTTACATCAACAGTGTGCAGCATGTGTAAAAGGTGCAGTGAAATGCTTGCATGCTAGCTCCCTCAACATTGCATTGTACTGTGCCATCAGGGGACTGTCACTTTGCCGTACCTGCTGGTTTAGAGTAGTGAGCAGGCTGTCGATCTGCGTCTCCAGAACTCTGCTGCCCATGTTCACAGAAGCATCCAGAACTTGACACAGGCTCTGCAGGGGAGGTGAAAACAACATGAGCTGATTAGTGAGCAGAGCAGACAGTGTTGGGAAACTTAGTAGACTAAAATACTGATACAGGACTGATGAATGACTGGGAGAGTATGACTCCATTAAAGAAGAAATGTAAGTCCCAATCAACATAAATACCATAGTGCCAGACTGCAGAGTACCCTGGTCTGAATCGGTATGTGCTTCAGTCAACTCCACAGCTAACTACCATTGTCATGCCAAGACAACCAGACGTCTTGGCGTGAGAACATGACAAGCATACCTCCTGGGGGAGCCCTACCTCCCGGGGGCCCTACCTGTTTGACAGGACACTGGCAGGTCAGAAGAGTTAGCTAAACTATTCCACACACAGATCTGGACCAGGCAAACTGCTGAACTCTCTGGGTGCCTCACATACAGCACTTTATTCCCTGTATAGAACACCAGCAGCGGTCATTAGAGGCAGACCTACCTTACTGATGACGTAATGCTCCGTGTTCTTCTTGTACAGGGAAAGGATTGTGGGAATGAGTTTGGGAAGCTGCTCCTCCAGTTTATCATGGGCCATCAGGTGACTCATGGATCCCACTGCTTCTGCCACCGTTAATCGTAGCTACAGCCAGGGAGAGAGAGAGAAACCACAGTTAGTCGTAGCTAGAGAGAGAGAGAAACCACAGTTAGTCGTAGCTAGAGAGAGAGAGAAACCACAGTTAGTCGTAGCTAGAGAGAGAGAGAAACCACAGTTAGTCGTAGCTACGGCCGGGAGAGAGGGA